>NC_083473.1:2498471-2593471 GCF_030014155.1 Tachysurus vachellii | reverse complement strand
AAAGATACAAACCTTAACAAGTCAAACTTTCCTACGAATATATCACCTCTAGTATTCTAGGTAAAAACAGAAATAGTGATGAAACACACTGTGTGTGTGTGCCCTGTGATGGGTTGGCACTCCGTCCAGTGTGTATCCTGCCTTGATGCCCGAAGACGCCTGAGATAGGCACAGGCTCCCCGTGACCCTAGGTAGTTCGGATAAAAGTGGTAGAAAATGAATGAATGAGAGAGAGTGTTAGTGAGACATGATGAAGACGTCCAGTCATCAACATGGAGAGAGAGAATATCACAATAAAACAGGAGAAAACTCCATTTTTTAGCTTCTGGGTAAAAGAGTTTTCAGAATTGGGTTTATTTCACGTCCGTGTTGTAACTCAAAAGGTTAAATTACTTAATGGAGTGTGAATACTTTTGTGAGTCAGTGTTTGTAGGAGTGTGTATACACAGAATGGAAATGGTTAAGCGTTCATATTCCTGCACGCATTTTGAGCACGAGCATCTGAGCGAGGTCAACGATATGTCCGGAGGTTCAGCCATGCACAAGGAAGTTTCTATTCAAAGCCTACATCAAAACCACACCATCAGCACTAATGGACAGTCAGGACTTGATGGCTGGCTGTAGGCCATGTGTGTTCTCATTACAGACATGTCCAGGAGCTAAAACACGGCACACTTCACCAGCTACGGCTACCATGTCAGAAACTAAGAGGAAAAGAAACACAGCCATGAGTGCTTTTTCTGTAGACAGGAATGTAGAAAAAAAAGAAAGTGTGTAAATTTGCAGGACGGCTCTGTCTGGGCTAGATAAGCTAGAGGTAGCGTAATCCAGTCCTGTTCACACAAAACCATGTACGGTGCATGTATAAGTGTCTCAGGAGAGGACGAGATATCACAGACCACCGGGACGAGAGGACAAAAATCTCTGAGCACAGTCCAGTGAAGGCAGGATTTCATGAATAAATTACATTACAATGATAAACATCTGGAATAAAACAATGTATCAGGTGAAGTCTGGTTTCCAGAAGTGGATTCTTTTGGTATGACGCAGCAGTGCATATGTTTTATTCCTCTTTCATCACTCTTCTAACTTTTATTCATTCGTAGTTACATTTGAGCTGCAAACAGCTTCGATCCTCTTCACATTTGCGCTACGGCGGTTTTTATTTTTTTCAGTTCTCATGTTATCTCGAACAAAAGGAAAACGATACAGAAAAAGATAATGATTGCTCCAAAGTGCTGACTCCTTCTCTAACCTTTACATAAACCGTCACCATGTCAACGTTCATTAAGCGCTCACAAGCCTTCGTTAATCTGTGGCTTATTAGTGTCGAGTCGCTGTCAACGAGTTGTCGTTATAGAAACATCGGCAGGTTACGGTATTAGGGTATAAGTGTTATGAGATATCTATGAATTAGCGTCAACTTCGCAGTCAAAAAGGGAGCAGCTGTGAAAATCAGCCACTGGAGAGACAAGGGAAAGTTGTATTCGTCAGTCGTTCACGCCGCCTAATGGACCCACACAGAGATGAAGATCTTGAGATCCTCTGCCATAATTCGCCGTCATGCTTAGTGCAGGTTAAGGTTGAGTAACCCGTTCGAATCTGACAGCAATGTGAGATCAGAACTTTTCTGGAGTGGTGTTGCACTTTGGAGTGATGTTATAAAATAACAACCTTCAGCCTAAAACTGTTCTGGATTGTGATTGGTCAGAAGTGAAAGCCTTATCAATTATCTCTAATCAGTGCAGCTGTAAATCTTGGCTTTATATTAAAGCTTTAATCCGTTTGAAAATATCAAAATATACATTTTTGACGGTATCATTTCTACAGCAATGGTTCACAGGGACGTGTACAACAGAGGCTACGGGTTTACAAGAAGGAGTCTTCAGTGTCAGTGATTTGATACGAAAAGCTGTAAGTTCTGAATAGAAAAGGAACAGAAATAACCAGTGGGGTTAGGGTTAGGGTTAGAGTTAGGGTTAGGGGGTAGGGTTAGGGTTAGATTTAGGGTTAGGGGTTGGGGTTAGGGGTTATGGTTGGGGTTAGGGTTAGGATTTAGGGGTTAGGGTTGGGGTTAGGGTTAGGGTTCGGATTTAGGGTTAGGGGTTAGGGTTAAGGGTTGGGGTTAGGGTTAGGGTTTGGATTTAGGGTTAGGGGTTAGGGTTAGGGTTAGGGGTTAGGGTTAGGCAATAGAAATGACCAATAGAAATGGCCAGGAGAAATGGCTGATGGAACAGAAATTTGGTAATAGAGAAGGAATAGAAATGGTCAGTAGAAATGACTAATTAAAGTGGCTAATAGAAATATTCAACAGTATTGTTTCTATAGCAACATCTTGTTCACAGGGACAACATACAGTATAAAGAGACAGGCTGTTGTGAGGAACACTCACTCTCTCTCTCAATCATCTTCTACCGCTTATCTGAACTACCTCAGGTCACGGGGAGCCTGTGCTTATCTCAGGCATCATCGGGCATCAAGGCAGGATACACCCTGGATGGAGTGTTGTGAGGAACAATAAACGGTTAAAAAATATTTGTAATCGTTGTCAAGTTACTGTAGAATTCGATACATAAATGAACAAAACTCGACTTTGTGTCATTAAAATCAAATGAGAAGACGTTCAGCTTTCAGGGACACATCACTGTATCACTGTGAGGATGTGTTTACATTATTCTTATATTTCTTTTCTTCTAAGGAGGATGTGAATATGGAGGTTTAACTGGGTGGCACTGCAGGGTGTAGGCTGATTAGAAGCCACTTACGTAACGTCAGGGTTCTGCAGTCCACAGGACATGAATTATCCACCCGCTTCATGTACGTTCCATCCGAGGCGTTTCAGGCTGTGAAACGCTCAACGCAGAGGTGAAGCATTGTTTGTTTACTGATGTAGAAAACACTGCTTGGGGCAATCAATAAAAAATAGATCTTATTTATAGTCATCTGTGGGTTGCAGAGCTGTGCAGCGGAGAAGGTGAACCTGAACACCTTGGAGAAGCGTGAGCTGGGGATGAAGTACAGAAGGAGAAGGTGTTCAGTAGGCGGGGTTTAGCTGAGTGACACAACAACAACAACAAACTTATCCGAACTACCTCGGGTCACGGGGAGCCTGTGCCTATCTCAGGTGTCATCGGGCATCAAGGCAGGATACACCCTGGACGGAGTGCCAACCCATCGCAGGGCACACACACACACACTCTCATTCACTCACACAATCACTCACTATGGGCAATTTTTCCAGAGATGCCAATCAACCTACCATGGACCGGGGGAGGAAACCAGAGTACCCGGAGGAAACCCCCGAGGCATGGGGAGAACATGCAAACTCCACACACAAGGCGGAGGCGGGAATCAAACCCTGATCCTGGAGGTGTGAGGCGAACGTGTTAACCACTAAGCCACCGTGCCCCCCGACCCAATTTCTATGCAATAGAAATGGTCAGTAGAAAAGATATTAAAAATGAAATGATTAAAATAAATGACTAATACAAATGAGATGAAAATGAGCAATGGAACAGAAATGGAATAGAAATTAAATAGAAATGGCCAGTAGAAATGTGTTTTGCTCTGTAAGGTGTTTCTAATCCATTGGTGTGTGTTGTATATAAAGTTCCAGACTGCTTCGTCTCTCGGTGACGTCTCTCTGCTCCAGTTCAGATCTGTGTTTGTAAATGTTTCTGGTGTGATGGAGAATAACGTGTTGTGAAGGATCTCAGTGTTTAATCTCTGTAGTCTTCCACTGAAATCTGTTGTAATCTCTAATCTCCTTCAGCTCATGTGGGATTTATTTACAGAGATGATGCCATCTGTGATCCAGCAGCAAGTCCACATCATTCCACAGTCCAGGAACAACACCAGGAGATGAGGGTGTGTGTGTGTGTGAGAGTGAGTGTGTGTGAGAGAGTGAGTGTGTGTGTGTGTGTGTGTGTGTGTGTGTGAGATTGAGTGAGAGTGCGTGTGAGGGTGCATGTGTGAGGTGTCTGTGTGTGTGTGTATGTCTGTGTGTGTGTGAGGGTGTGTGTGTGTGAGAGTGAGTGAGAGTGTGTGTATGTGTGTGTGTGGGTATGTTTGTGTATGCCTGTGTGAGTGTGTGTGAGTATGTGTGTATGTGTGTGTGTGTGTATGAGTGTGTGAGGGTGTGTGTGTGTGTGTGTGTGTGTGTACGTGTGTGAGGGTGTGTGTGTGTGAGTGCATGATGGTGTGTGTGTGTGTGTAAGTGTGTGAGGGTGTGTGTGTGTGAGTGCCTGATGGTGTGTGTGTGTAAGTGTGTGAGGGTGTGTGTGTGAGTGCCTGATGGTGTGTGTGTGTGTGTGTGTAAGTGTGTGTGTGTGTGAGGGTGTGTGTGAGTGCCTGATGGTGTGTGTGTGTGTGTGTGTCTGATTGTGTGTATGTGTGTGTGTGTGTGTGTGTGTGTGTGTGTGTGTAAAGGTTGTTATCGTGACAGAGAGCGATGGTAATCATGGATGAGAGAGGATACGAGAGAGAGGATAGGAGAGAGAGGATACGAGAGAGAGGATAGGAGAGAGAGGATAGGAGAGAGAGAGGATAGGAGAGAGAGAGGATAGGAGAGAGAGAGGATAGGAGAGAGAGGATAGGAGAGAGAGAGGATAGGAGAGAGAGGATAGGAGAGAGGATAGGAGAGAGAGAGGATAGGAGAGAGAGGATAGGAGAGAGAGAGGATAGGAGAGAGAGAGGATAGGAGAGAGAGAGGATAGGAGAGAGAGGATAGGAGAGAGAGAGGATAGGAGAGAGGATAGGAGAGAGAGGATAGGAGAGAGAGGATACGAGAGAGAGGATAGGAGAGAGAGGATAGGAGAGAGAGGATAGGAGAGAGAGAGGATAGGAGAGAGAGGATAGGAGAGAGAGAGGATAGGAGAGAGGATAGGAGAGAGAGGATAGGAGAGAGAGGATAGGAGAGAGAGAGGATACGAGAGAGAGGATAGGAGAGAGAGGATAGGAGAGAGAAGATAGGAGAGAGAGAGGATAGGAGAGAGAGGATAGGAGAGAGAGAGGATAGGAGAGAGAGAGGATAGGAGAGAGAGAGGATAGGAGAGAGAGAGGATAGGAGAGAGGATAGGAGAGAGAGAGGATAGGAGAGAGAGGATAGGAGAGAGAGAGGATAGGAGAGAGAGAGGATAGGAGAGAGAGGATAGGAGAGAGAGGATAGGAGAGAGAGAGGATAGGAGAGAGAGGATAGGAGAGAGGATAGGAGAGAGGATAGGAGAGAGAGAGGATAGGAGAGAGAGGATAGGAGAGAGAGGATAGGAGAGAGAGAGGATAGGAGAGAGAGAGGATAGGAGAGAGAGAGGATAGGAGAGAGAGGATAGGAGAGAGAGGATAGGAGAGAGAGGATAGGAGAGAGAGAGGATAGGAGAGAGAGGATAGGAGAGAGAGGATAGGAGAGAGAGAGGATAGGAGAGAGAGGATAGGAGAGAGAGGATAGGAGAGAGAGAGGATAGGAGAGAGAGGATAGGAGAGAGAGGATAGGAGAGAGAGGATAGGAGAGAGAGGATAGGAGAGAGAGAGGATAGGAGAGAGAGGATAGGAGAGAGAGGATAGGAGAGAGAGGATAGGAGAGAGAGGATAGGAGAGAGAGAGGATAGGAGAGAGAGAGGATAGGAGAGAGAGGATAGGAGAGAGAGGATAGGAGAGAGAGGATAGGAGAGAGAGAGGATAGGAGAGAGAGGATAGGAGAGAGAGAGGATAGGAGAGAGAGAGGATAGGAGAGAGAGGATAGGAGAGAGAGAGGATAGGAGAGAGAGGATAGGAGAGAGAGAGGATAGGAGAGAGAGAGGATAGGAGAGAGAGGATAGGAGAGAGAGGATAGGAGAGAGAGGATAGGAGAGAGAGAGGATAGGAGAGAGAGGATAGGAGAGAGAGGATAGGAGAGAGAGAGGATAGGAGAGAGAGAGGATAGGAGAGAGAGGATAGGAGAGAGAGGATAGGAGAGAGAGAGGATAGGAGAGAGAGGATAGGAGAGAGAGGATAGGAGAGAGAGGATAGGAGAGAGAGGATAGGAGAGAGAGGATAGGAGAGAGAGAGGATAGGAGAGAGAGGATAGGAGAGAGAGGATAGGAGAGAGGATAGGAGAGAGAGGATAGGAGAGAGAGGATAGGAGAGAGAGGATAGGAGAGAGAGGATAGGAGAGAGAGGATAGGAGAGAGAGGATAGGAGAGAGAGGATAGGAGAGAGAGGATAGGAGAGAGAGAGGATAGGAGAGAGAGAGGATAGGAGAGAGAGGATAGGAGAGAGAGAGGATAGGAGAGAGAGGATAGGAGAGAGAGAGGATAGGAGAGAGGATAGGAGAGAGAGGATAGGAGAGAGAGAGGATAGGAGAGAGAGGATAGGAGAGAGAGGATAGGAGAGAGAGAGGATAGGAGAGAGAGGATAGGAGAGAGAGAGGATAGGAGAGAGAGGATAGGAGAGAGAGAGGATAGGAGAGAGAGGATAGGAGAGAGAGGATAGGAGAGAGAGGATAGGAGAGAGAGAGGATAGGAGAGAGAGGATAGGAGAGAGAGAGGATAGGAGAGAGAGGATAGGAGAGAGAGGATAGGAGAGAGAGAGGATAGGAGAGAGAGGATAGGAGAGAGAGGATAGGAGAGAGAGGATAGGAGAGAGAGGATAGGAGAGAGAGAGGATAGGAGAGAGAGGATAGGAGAGAGAGGATAGGAGAGAGAGAGGATAGGAGAGAGAGGATAGGAGAGAGAGGATAGGAGAGAGAGGATAGGAGAGAGAGGATAGGAGAGAGAGGATAGGAGAGAGAGAGGATAGGAGAGAGAGAGGATAGGAGAGAGAGGATAGGAGAGAGAGAGGATAGGAGAGAGAGGATAGGAGAGAGAGAGGATAGGAGAGAGAGGATAGGAGAGAGAGGATAGGAGAGAGAGAGGATAGGAGAGAGAGAGGATAGGAGAGAGAGAGGATAGGAGAGAGAGGATAGGAGAGAGAGGATAGGAGAGAGAGGATAGGAGAGAGAGAGGATAGGAGAGAGAGGATAGGAGAGAGAGAGGATAGGAGAGAGAGGGGATAGGAGAGAGAGGATAGGAGAGAGAGGATAGGAGAGAGAGGATAGGAGAGAGAGAGAATAGGAGAGAGAGAGGATAGGAGAGAGAGAGGATAGGAGAGAGAGGATAGGAGAGAGAGGATAGGAGAGAGAGAGGATAGGAGAGAGAGGATAGGAGAGAGAGAGGATAGGAGAGAGAGGATACGAGAGAGAGGATAGGAGAGAGAGGATAGGAGAGAGAGAGGATAGGAGAGAGAGAGGATAGGAGAGAGAGAGGATAGGAGAGAGAGAGGATAGGAGAGAGAGAGGATACCTGCTGCTGAGAGCTTCTTCCTTTAATTCCTGTCTCATAAACGTGGCGTTAATTACAACACACTGGGGAGATGAGGAGCAGTGCTGAGGAACAGAGGAACACACTCACACACATTCACACACACACATACTCTCACACACACACACACACACACACACTCACACACACACATACTCACACACACACACACACACACACACTCACACACACTCACACACTCACACACACTCACACACTCACACACACTCACACTCACACACACTCACACTCTCACACACACTCACACACTCACACACACTCACACACTCACACACACTCACACACACACACACACACACACACACACTCACACACTCACACACACTCACACACACACTCACACACTCACACACTCACACACACTCACACTCACACACACTCACACTCTCACACACACTCACACACTCACACACACTCACACACTCACACACACTCACACACACACACACACACACTCACACACACACACACACACACACACACACACACACACTCACACACACACACACACACACTCACACACTCACACACACTCACACACACACTCACACACTCACACACACTCACACACTCACACACACACACACACACACTCGCACACACACACACACACACACACACACCTGCTGTTGTCTCCGAGCTGCTCTGCTCTGTTGTGTGTGTTCGTCTCATCAGCTTCGTTGAGGAACAAATGAAGTTTATTCAGTTTTCAGTTATATTTTAACTCATTATTCTGGAGCAGATGTTCAGAGAAACTTTATTATATATCACTGATTTTAACTGTTCCATTGTGACTCTATTTCTCTTCACTCCTTTTCCTTCTTTTCTCATTTCTTCTCATTTTTCTCTCTCATCTTTTCTTTTCTATTTACTTTTCTTTTCTTTTCTTTTCTTTCATTTTCTTTCCATTTCTTTTCTTTTTTTCCCTTTTCTTTTTTTTCTCCTCTCCTCTCCTTTTCTCTCCGCTCATCCTTTTCCCCTCTTTCCTCTCCTCTTCTTTCCTCCCCCCTCCTCTCCTCTTTTCTCCTCTCTTCTCTTCTCCTCTCCTCCCCTCTCTTTTATTCTCTTCTCTTCTCTTCTTTCCTCCCCCTCCTCTCATCTTCTCTCCTCTCTTCTCTTCTCCTCTCCTCCCCTCTCTTCTCTTCTCTTCTCTTCTCTTCTATTCTCTCTGCTCCTCCTATTCCCCTCTTTCCTCTACTCTTCTCTCCTCCTTTCCTCCCTCTCACCTCACCTCTCCTCTCCTTCTCCCCCCTTTCCTCGCCTCTTCTCCCCCTCCTCTCCTCCCCCTCTCTTCTCTTCTCTTCTCTTCTCTTCTCTTCTCTTCTCTTCTCTTCTCTTCTCTTCTCTTCTCTTCTCTCTGCTCCTCCTATTCCCCCTCTTTCCTCTACTCTTCTCTCCTCCTTTCCTCACCTCTCCTCTCCTCCTCTCCTCTCCTCACCTCACCTCTCATCTCCTCTCCTCTGTTCTCTATGTTATAGCAGCAGTAAACACTTCTTCTCTCATATAAACCCCTTTAGGTGATGTTCCTGTTACTATAGAAACAATCATTCCTTTAAGCTTCAGAGTCGTTCTGTGAAAGTGAAACCTTCTGACTTTCTGCACTGCACTGTGGAGTCGAGAGAATTCATCAGCACCAATCAGTAAACTCTGGACATCAGAGGACTTTAGTTTATATCTCTTTCCTGAATGAACAGATTAATCCTGACATTTCTGCAGCTCTAACAAGAACAAACCAGCTGGTAACGAAGGAATAACTCCACTTACTGTGTTAGGTTTATTTACTTTATCAGGAACACTCGCTGGACACTATCAGGAACACTTGCTGGACACTTTATCAGGAACACTCGCTGGACACTATCAGGAACACTTGCTGGACACTTTATCAGGAACACTTGCTGGACACTTTATCAGGAACACTCGCTGGACACTTTATTAGGAACACTCACTGGACACTATCAGGAACACTTGCTGGACACTTTATCAGGAACACTTGCTGGACACTTTATCAGGAACACTCGCTGGAAACTTTATTAGGAACACTCGCTGGCCAATTTATCAGGAACATTCACTGGACACTTTATCAGGAACACTCGCTGGACACTTTATCAGGAACACTCGCTGGACACTTTATTAGGAACACTCGCTGGACACTATCAGGAACACTTGCTGGACACTTTATCAGATACTCTTGCTGGACACTTTATCAGGAACACTCGCTGGACACTTTATCAGGAACACTCGCTGGACACTTTATCAGGAACATTCGCTGGACACTTTATTAGGAACACTCGCTGGACACTTTATCAGGAACACTCGCTGGACACTTTATCAGGAACACTCGCTGGACACTTTATTAGGAACACTCACTGGACACTATCAGGAACACTTGCTGGACACTTTATCAGGAACACTTGCTGGACACTTTATCAGGAACACTCGCTGGAAACTTTATTAGGAACACTCGCTGGCCAATTTATCAGGAACATTCACTGGACACTTTATCAGGAACACTCGCTGGACACTTTATCAGGAACACTCGCTGGACACTTTATTAGGAACACTCGCTGGACACTATCAGGAACACTTGCTGGACACTTTATCAGGAACTCTTGCTGGACACTTTATCAGGAACACTCGCTGGACACTTTATCAGGAACACTCGCTGGACACTTTATCAGGAACATTCGCTGGACACTTTATTAGGAACACTCGCTGGCCACTTTATCACTAACACTTGCTGGACACTTTATCAGGAACACTTGCTGGACACTTTATCAGGAACACTCGCTGGACACTTTATCAGGAACACTCGCTGGACACTTTATCAGGAACATTCGCTGGACACTTTATTAGGAACACTCGCTGGCCACTTTATCACTAACACTTGCTGGACACTTTATCAGGAACACTCGCTGGACACTTTATCAGGAACACTTGCTGGACACTTTATCAGGAACACTTGCTGAACACTTTATCGCTAACACTTTATCAGGAACACTCGCTGGACACTTTATCAGGAACACTCGCTGGACACTTTATCAGGAACACTCGCTGGACACTTTATCAGGAACACTCGCTGGACACTTTATCAGGAACACTTGCTGGACACTTTATCAGGAACACTTGCTGAACACTTTATCGCTAACACTTTATCAGGAACACTCGCTGGACACTTTAACAGGAACACTCGCTGGACACTTTAACAGGAACACTCGCAGGACACTTTATCACTAACACTTTATTAGGAACACTCGCTGGACACTTTATCACTAACACTTTATTAGGAACACTCCTTGGACACTTTATCAGGAACACTCCCTGGACACTTTATTAGGAACACTCGCTGGACACTTTATCAGGAACACTCGCTGGACACTTTATCACTAACACTCGCTGGACACTTTATCAGGAACACTCACTGACCACTTTATTAGGAACTCTCGCTGGACACTTTATCAGGAACACTTGCTTGACACTTTATCAGGAACACTCGCTGGACACTTTATTTGGAACTCTCGCTGGCCACTTTATCAGGAACACTCGCTGGACACTTTATCACTAACACTCGCTGGACACTTTATCAGGAACACTCGCTGGCCACTTTATCACTAACACTTGCTGGACACTTTATTAGGAACACTCGCTGGACACTTTATCAGGAACACTCGCTGGAAACTTTATTAGGAACACTCGCTGGCCACTTTATCAGGAACACTCGCTGGAAACTTTATTAGGAACACTCGCTGGCCACTTTATCAGGAACACTCGCTGGACACTTTATCAGGAACACTCGCTGGACACTTTATTAGGAACACTCACTGGACACTATCAGGAACACTTGCTGGACACTTTATCAGGAACACTTGCTGGACACTTTATCAGGAACACTCGCTGGAAACTTTATTAGGAACACTCGCTGGCCACTTTATCAGGAACATTCACTGGACACTTTATCAGGAACACTCGCTGGACACTTTATCAGGAACACTCGCTGGACACTTTATTAGGAACACTCGCTGGACACTATCAGGAACACTTGCTGGACACTTTATCAGGAACTCTTGCTGGACACTTTATCAGGAACACTCGCTGGACACTTTATCAGGAACACTCGCTGGAAACTTTATCAGGAACATTCGCTGGACACTTTATTAGGAACACTCGCTGGCCACTTTATCACTAACACTTGCTGGACACTTTATCAGGAACACTTGCTGGACACTTTATCAGGAACACTCGCTGGACACTTTATCAGGAACACTCGCTGGACACTTTATCAGGAACATTCGCTGGACACTTTATTAGGAACACTCGCTGGCCACTTTATCACTAACACTTGCTGGACACTTTATCAGGAACACTCGCTGGCCACTTTATCACTAACACTTGCTGGACACTTTATTAGGAACACTCGCTGGACACTTTATTAGGAACACTCGCTGGACACTTTATTAGGAATACTCGCTGGCCACTTTTTTAGGAACACTCGCTGGACACTTTATCAGGAACACTCGCTGGCCACTTTATCACTAACACTTTATCAGGAATACTCGCTGGAAACTTTATTAGGAACTCTCACTGGACACTTTATCAGGAACACTTGCTGGACACTTTATCAGGAACACTCGCTGGAAACTTTATCAGGAACACTCGCTGGACACTTTATCAGGAACACTCGCTGGACACTTTATTAGGAACACTCGCTGGCCACTTTATCACTAACACTTGCTGGACACTTTATCAGGAACACTCGCTGGACACTTTATTAGGAACACTCACTGGACAGTTTATCAGGAACACTCGCTGGACACTTTATTAGGAACACTCGCTGGACACTTTATTAGGAACACTCTTGGACACTTTATTAGGAACACTTGCTGTACACTTTATCAGGAACACTCGCTGGACAATTTATCAGGAACACTCGCTGGACACTTTATCACTAACACTTGCTGTGCACTTTATTAGGAACACTCGCTGGACACTTTATTAGGAACACTCGCTGGACACTTTATTAGGAACACTCGCTGGACACTTTATTAGGAACACTCGTTGGACACTTTATTAGGAACACTCGCTGGACACTTTATTAGGAACACTCGCTGGACACTTTATTAGGAACACTCGCTGGACACTTTATTAGGAACACTTGCTGGACACTTTATTAGGAACACTCGCTGGACACTTTATTAGGAACACTTGCTGGACACTTTATTAGGAACACTTGCTGGACACTTTATTAGGAACACTCGCTGGACACTTTATTAGGAACACCTGTACACCTTCAGATTCATGTAATGATCACATCAGCCAATCAGGTAAAAGTGCATAAAACCCTGCAGCTCAGGAGAGTCATGAGCTGTTCACCTCGAACCCCAGACGGTGAGTGTTTCAGAAACTGCTGATCTTCTGCTGGGATTTTCACAAAAATGATCTCTAGAGTTTAAACAATGTGGTGTGGAAAACCAAAAACATTCAGCGTGCAGCAGGACAGAAAAACATCTTAACATATTGAACTGTGAGGTAGATGTAGAGCTGCAGAAGATCACATCAGGTTCTGCTCCTGACAGCCAGCAACAGGAGTCTGAGACATCAGAAGAGTCATGAAAGTGAACAGACCAGTGAGAGAGAGAGAGAGAGAGAGAGAGAGAGATCAGAGTGTAGTGACACACTGCCTCCTGCTGGTGACACACTGCACTGCAGACTTCTCTAGGCAGCGTGATGTGAGGTAAAGGTCAGAGTTGATGAACATCAAACTGATCAGATGGTTTAAAGTGTTGAGCTGAAGTGGCTGTTAGAGCTCTGTACACATCAGTGACTTCTAATGCAGTATGATGTGTTTATCTGTCCACTCATTCTTTTGTCTATGTGTCCTAACTGAAAGAACAATAGTTCACACACACACACACACAGAGAGAGAGAGAGAGAGAGAGAGAGAGAGAGAGAGAGAGAGAGCTTTTTATAAAGAATGATCTCAGCAGCTCTCATCCATCCGGTACTCTTATTCCATTTCTCTGCCTATTTCATCTTCTGTCTGTCCGTCCATCCACCTGCCTGTCTGTCTGTCTGTCTGTCCGTCCATCCACCTGCCTGTCTGTCTGTCTGTCCGTCCATCCACCTGTCTGTCTGTCTGTCTGTCTGTCTTGCTCTCTTTCTTTCTCTCTCTGTCTGCCTTTCTCACTATTTTTTCTCTATCTGTCTGTCTGTCTCTCACTTCTTCTGTCTCTCTCTCTCTCTCTCTCTCTCTCTCTCTCTCTCTCTTTCTGTCTGCCTGCCTCACTCTTTGTCTCTCTGCCTCTCTGACTGTCTTGTCTGTCTGTCTTTTCTGTCTGTCCATCTCTTCCATCTCTATATTTGTCTATCTATCTCTCTGTTTGTCTGTTTTGTCTTGATCTGTTTCTTGTCTTCCCTCTGTCTCTCTCTCTCTCTCTCTCTCTCTCTCTCTCGCCATTGGAAGTTTCGGCTAACAAGGAGCTGTCAGCTTTATCCAGCTAAACAAATCAATGGACTGCAGGAGCTTTCAAGGTCAACCCTCTCTCAGAAGTCACGCTGGGAATCTGCAGCGAATTTGTGAAATCAGAAATGATACCTGTCTAAGATGCGATAGTTCCACTTCATGAAGTCTATGACCTGCAGGATGACCTTACAATCATGGAAACTTTTACCGCCGTGTTGGTAGTGAGGCAGCAGCGGCTCTGCAGAGCTAGCTCTAATCGTTAAACTCTGTGTGACGTGAACACAGTTACTCTGCAGCCGCAGACACGTCGCTCAGGTCTTCTGTCTGCTTGTGGGCGTGGTCTCCTGTTCTTTTAATGAGAAACAGTTGGAGCTTCTCAACCTTCTGAGTTCTACTCAAATTCATTCATTCATTCATTCATTTTCTACCACTTATCCGAACTACCTCGTGTCACGGGGAGCCTGTGCCTATCTCAGGCGTCATCGGGCATCAAGGCAGGATACACCCTGGACGGAGTGCCAACCCATCGCAGGGAACATGCAAACTCCACACACACAAGGCGGACATGGGAATCGAACCCCCAACCCTGGAGGTGTGAGGCGAACGTGCTGACCACTAAGCCACCGTGCCCCCTTACACAAATTCAATAAAGTACTAATCAGTGAGAAATTAACTTCATCAGCAAAAGCTACCTAACCAAACTAGCTACATAAACACTCCAGAAGCACAGACACAGATCTCTTTTACTTCCTTCCACATTTTCTTTTCTTTCCTGTTGTCTCTATACACTATAATGAGCGGTCGTATAGGAGAGGATGACATGAAGCCAGAAACTCAATGCAGGTAGCAACTAAAGTTGTGACCGCAGAGCTGAAGAAACAGGAAAACAGGCTGTAAGATTGGCTCAAGGAATCAATGCTAGCATGCTACGTACAATAGCATGGAACAGACATTTATTGACTACAGAAATAATCTTCTGGGAGTCTGTGGGTGATGTCTCAGATATGTTGCTGCTCCCAGTTCTGAGTATGTTCCTCTGTGCTTTAATTCAACTCAAACTTCATGTGTCTTCATGAGAAGTTCATCTTTAGTGACCAATAACAAAAGACTTCTCTCTGCACTGGTTTAGCTGACCGTTTATTTTCACTGCGGTTTTACAATTCTATTTTGATAAAGCTAAAGAAGATATAATAGCACATTTTTTCATTTCTTCCTCCCCTTCACACTGATAGAAAGCTAGGCTAAGGCTGAACTGCTAAGATCTAAGGGTCCTTCACCATGTTTTACACTATTACCTTATACCAGGACCTGGAAGTGATGGATACAGGGTCATGGAGGGTCCACTACTTATCACAGGAACTCCATTGTGCTCCTCAGGGAACCTGTGAGGAACATGGAATCCACCTGGTTGTCAGGAAGGAAACCCACACAGCCGGAGGAGGGCATGTGTTACACACCGGCTTGTAGATGACATGAAGAAGCTGGAGTGAGACGTGAGTCACTAGATTGTCAAATACACTATATATAGTGAAAGAACGCGGTTTGATTTGAGACGTCCATCATTGCTACTGATCACCGCCCTCTGTTCTCTACGGCTGATTTTCTTTTAATGACTCGTCCCGAGGCATCACATTCTCCACTAAACATACCTGTCAAAGCTTCACTGAACACACACAAAGCTGTACTTAAGCGTAATGAACATTTTTACTAAATTAGGAGTGGGAAGCTTGTGTGTGTGTGTCTATGTGTGTCTGTGTGTGTGTGTGAGAGAAAGAGAGAGAGAGAAAGAGAGAGAGATTCAGCTGTAGGGAGAAGTCTGACAGGAAGGTACACAAGACATTAAAAATAATTGATGTTCAGTATGACTTTAATAAGTGAAGATTTTCAGCTATACAGCGTGCGCACACACACACACACACACACACACACACACACCTATAATGCTGAAGAACATTTTTCAGATGTAGTGGTTAATGTTTTTTTATGTAATTTTTAACATATGATTCATTTCGTTACACTTTTCAGTTACTGATTCGTTTACTGATTCATTTACTGATTCATTTACTGATTTGTTTATTTTTACAACAGATTTTTTTTAGATAATTATTTTTAGTTTTTTTTATATCTGATCCTTCATACATGATTCATTTATTTTCACTCCTGATTCTTCACACAGTTCATTTTTCACACGTTATTCTTTCCACACGATTCATATTTTTTCACATCTGATTCTTTATATATGAGTCAATTATTTTCACATCTGATTCTTTACATGATTCATCAATTTTCCAACCTAATTCTTTCACCCAGTTAAATGGTTTATTTGCACATTTTTACCTGTTGCTTTGTACGGACAAATTTGATCTGGTTTTCCAGGACAATTTCAGCATAGAATAAAAACTAGAGACTCGTGAAAACGTGATTCTTTCATTCTATTTTTACTTATTTTAAGACAAACTTACACATGTAAAAAAAAAAGCTGCATCTGGCTCAGTTAAGCTTGATCATGATCGTTTTTTCTCCTAGAGTCTATTAGAATGATTCATTTAGCCATGCTGACCTTTGAGAATAACTCCCGGTGTATTACTCATGTGTTACTAAGAAACCGTTACGTTTTCATTTTATCGTCTTGTGGGACTTCGAGTCATTTTCTGTTCTGCTTCAGTGCGCTGCTGCTAACGTTAAACCTAGCGTGCGTTTCTGAACCAGATGAATGTGTCAAGTGTTTCTTTTTATATCAGCGAAGACCGTTAAACAAAAACATCACACATACTGTAGAAGGTTCCAGATGATGTCATTAAACACCGTAAATCACAGTGCTGCTGAGTTCTGAATCCTGATTGGTCAGAACTGTAGCGCAGGTCGATATCAAAGCGCTCTGGAGTTTCTTTGTTCTTTATTCTTGAAAAGCTTTATTATTTTATCTTTGTGTGGTTTTACAGAGCAGATTTCCATTAAATCATTCTGGATCACAAGGTGATGAGCAGAGAGCGCTGAAGACGCTGGGAGAGATGTTGAGATGAAGCTTCATGAGAAAGCGAGGGTTAATTTCACCCAATGGGAAAGTGAAGCAGCAGATGAAGTGTGGAGTAACCCAGAGTTGGGTGTGTTATTTATTTACCCTGTGTGAAGGAGAATATTCTCCGGCTCCTGGAAGCCGAGCTGTGTGGGTGTGAGCCAGTGCACAATCTGTGAAGATACCAGGGTTAGGAGATGCCATAGAGTGGTGATGAAGATCTCCAGCCTCCTCTTCCTCCTCCTACAAGTCTTCCAAAATCACTCTAAGTGTAGGAGGCAGGTAGGAGGGAGAACCCGGTTTCCCTCCATCTCTCTCTCTCTCTCTCTCTCTCTCTCTCTCTCTCTCTCTCATGCCTCTTGGGTTTTTTCTTTTTCCTGTCCTTCACATGTCTTACTCTCTATCACTCATTTTCCTCTCTCTCTCTCTCTCTCTCTCTCTCTCTCTCTCTCTCCTCCATCCCTCTTTGGTTTCTCTCTCTTTTTCTTTATTGTCCTTCACCTGTCTTATTCTCCATCAATCAGTTTCCTGTCTCAAACTATCCATACTCTCTCTCTCTCTCTCTCTCTCTTTCTCTCTCACTCCTCCATTCTCTTTGGTTTCTTTCTCTTTCCTGTCCTCTCCCTGTCTTACTCTCATCATTCTTTTTTTTTTAATTTCCTGCCTCACTCTCTCCATATTCTCTCCATCTCTGTGTTTAGTGAGGAGCGTAGGCAGTAGAAGACAGATTCTTTTTTTTTTTTTTGTAGAGAAAAATCACACTCTGAGACAGATCTCACACACTCAGTAAGAAAAGTATTTCCTTCAGAGCGTGTGAAGGATGAAGGATGATGTGATGAGTGCACTGTTAAAGCTTTCATATGTTTGCCAATTTCATGTTCAGGAAAGCTCTGACAAGCCACTTTATTCCTCATGTCATGTGGTGTTGTGTTTTTTATTTGACAGAAACAAGATGCAAGGAGAGAGATGATCAGATGATCTGTCGTCCGTTAGAGAAAGAGAAGCGAAGAGAGGGAACGGAAGAACAGATGGTAAATTTAAGAGCCATTTTAATTCTCTGAAATCTCTGAAAGTGCGGTTTTGTTCTTGAAGAAAGTTCTCAGCTCCTCACTGGTTCTTCAGAAGGTTCTGCGTCAGAGATGCAGAGATGATTTCCTGGTGTGATTCATGGCAACGTTAACACCGCACATGAGGAGGAATTTGAGACATATGCAATTTTAAAATCATAAAAATATGTCTTTTAATTGAAAGGTAGTTTTTTTACTTTCTAAACGGACACAAGCTAACTTTTCTGCCAAAAAACAAAAAGATGCAATGATGAATCTGTTCGAAGAAACATGTCACCTGTGTTTAAATTCAACATAATGTTTATGAAGCGTTTTACAAAAAGTTATCATGGCTTAAATGTAGATCAGTCCAGATGTGTGAAATTGGAAAAGGGGCATCGATGATGCAAACAGGAAGACGTGTGCATCAAAAGTGACAGGAAGTGCAGAAGATACCGAATCGAATGTAGCAGGAGATGGTGGCTGTGACTCCTCTCATCCTGAGACTCCAGCAGAAGGCTGCGGTCCATACAGACTAAAAATTCACTTTCTTTCCATCTGCAACTGGCCTCATTAACAAAATCCAGGACCCAGCATGGTCTTGTATTTGCCACCTTGGACATTAACAAACAACCCCACCCACTTTCCGTATGCATTACACTAACGTTCACAACTCTGACTGTTATACTGTAATTGCACCTTCCTACAAACTGTGAGCATTTGCACTGTTCCACTTTTGTGTATCCTGCAATGTACATTTAATTTTCAGTTGTAATATATGTAGCGGGGGTCACGGTGGCTTAGTGGTTAGCACATTTGCCTCACACCTCCAGGGTTGGGGGTTCGATTCCCACCTCCGCCTTGTGTGTGGAGTTTGCATGTTCTTCCCGTGCCTCGGGGGTTTCCTCCGGGTACTCCGGTTTCCTCCCCCGGTTCAAAGACATGCATGGTAGGTTGATTGGCATCTCTGGAAAATTGTCCGTAGTGTGTGATTGTGTGAGTGAATGAGAGTGTGTGTGTGCCCTGCGATGGGTTGGCACTCCGTCCAGGGTGTATCCTGCCTTGATGCCTGAGATAGGCACAGGCTCCCCGTGAGCGGTAGAAGATGAATGAATGAATGAATATATGTAACATATTTAACAGACATTTGCCCTGGCCACATTGCACAGACTGCATCCCTCTAATTGTTTGTTTTTTTGTAAATCATTATACACAGTTTTATATAACCTTTGTTTCTTATATTTGTGCTACTTCTCTATTATTACTATGAAATAAAACACACCAAGAAAAATTCCTGGCAATAAACTTGATTCTGATTCTGATGGAGTGAATCGAATGCAATAGCTACTGTATCAAATGCAGTAAGGAGGGAATATTTACTGAATCAAATGTAGTATTTAATGAATCGAACGCAGAAAGGAGTCAATCAAATGTAGAAGTTACTGAATCGAATGCAGTAACGAGTGATTCAAATGTAAGTAGTTACTGAATGCAGTAAGGAGTGAATTGAATGTAGTAGTTACTGAATCGACTACAGTACTGTAGGTAGTGAATCAAATGCACTATAGAGTGAATCAAATGTAGTAAGGAATGAATTGAATGAAGCAGTTACTGAAGTGAATTCATTAGTTACTGAATCGAATGCATTAAGCAGTGAGTTGAATGTAGTAGTTATTGAATCGTTTGCATTAGGGAGTGAACTGAATGCAGTAGTTGTGGTTCAGGTTCGAGCATGTTATGGTTTCTATAGTATCAGGGACTTGGGCAGTGCTGCAATTGTGCCTCGTAATTAAGAGATTAAAAACCATCTATTTGTTTTAACTCATAAAATTCCCCTAAATATGTTTAACACTCAACTCGAAATGAAGCAACAAAATTAAACAAAATTAAAAAAGCTTTTAAATATTTTTGAACTTCTTCTTGCAGTGAAACACTTTCAAATACTGTAAGATTTTAAAATGTATAGGAACCTTTTGTTTGTGACAGAAAACTGAAAGTCGCTAAAGCGTTCGATTCTGATAAAACTTTATTTACTGAATGATGAGAAACTAGAAACTAGAAATCTCTCCTGCTCTCTGGAGCATAACAAATCCGAACCAAAGCTATTTCCAGTTCTGCTAAGTTATTTTTCACACACACACACACACACACACACACACACACACAGTTTCCCTCCCACAATGGTGCATCCCTCCATCTCCCGTGTGAAGGTGGATTCCTCAGAAACCTCAACATGCCTCCGCATGCACCTTTCTCACACACACACACACACACACACACACACACACACACACACACACACTAAGAGAACTGAGAATAAAACAATGTATAAATCTATCCATGAAAAACAGATTTCTAATAAATGAAGTATTAATTTATTTACTATTAATTAAAACACCTGTTGTGTGTTAGCATTAAAACAATAGCATTAGCAGCACATGTTATTGTGCTAACTAGCTGTGAAACTTCCAGAAAATGATCTATGGATGATGTCTTTTCATCTTTCCCTTCCATAGAACGTCTATAAAAAAAAAAAAAAGAAAAAATGCTTCATGATGATGTAGATAAACAGCTACATCTACAAGTGTGGCCATACTGTACTTAGCCACAGAAACTGCATGCTAAGACAAGAAAAGATAAGATAAGATAAGATAAGATAAGATAAGATAAGCTAGCTAATGTTGAGAATGTGTGTGTTATGTGTTTTGTAGAGTTACATTTTTCTTTACTGTTTATTCGACTGCTGAGCTAGCATGCTAGATGAGTCAGCTAATGTTAGCTGATGTTAGGCTTCTTAGCTTGGCACAGGGGCATGGAGGGTGTTTCTGCTTCCTTATAATATACTTCTAATTAGTAATAATCTTTGATGTAGCAATAAGCTAACACAAATAGACATGTTTGTACAGTATACTTGTGTTAAAGAGCATTAGTAGCGCTGTTTGTCCGGTTTCTGAGTCAGACAGTAAAATTATTTATTTCTTTTTAAATCCTTCCTCCGTCTTCGTGATTGTTGTCATGAGGTGCAAATAAATTCCAAATCTCTGGTTTTACAATCAGAAGTATTTACTGATTATTACAGAATCTGGGAGTAGCTTTAAGGGACACATGTAATGTAAAATCCTCACAGTAGTGTTATCGTTAGCGCTTAGTAGCGGTTAAATCCAGGCTTAAGTTGTACCACTGTGTCACTGGAGACATTTGATCAAAGCTAAATGTTGGACGAATGACGATATGAACCTTCTGAGGAACCTCTTTTCACTACAAGGACGTGCTTAAAGACACGCCTTCCTCTGTTACCTCACAGCAGAGTTCGCTAAACCGTGAACTCAACTTGTTTGAGCTTCATCAACTGTGTTCCTCTAAAGAGACAGAGATGAACAATGACTCGAAGTCTTTAAAAACACTCCCCGAATTCTCAATGGGAGGAAAAAAATGAGGAGTGAAAGAAGAAGTGGTTTAATTTCATCATTTAGTCTCAGAATAAATGTTAAAATAAACACCTAAACATTACACTAGCAAGCAAAGCCGTGTTCAGATTAGCATTAGCTATTAGTAATAACAATCCTGCTCCTGCTAGCATTGCTAGGTTGATTATCTGAGTCACTTTCTGAAAAATCGTTTCTGTAATAATAAAATATAACGTTTTTAAAGTGATACTGATTTTTTTAAGACGTTCATATGTCAGTATTCGTTGTGATACATTTTTGACCCTCATTGACGTTTGGTTGTGAAACGAAGATCTCAGACTTCCGTGAGTGTGTGAAGTGTGTGTGAAGATTCATTACAGGGTGCCAAGTGAAGGTACCAGAAAATCCATTCATCTCATCAGGATTGTGATAATAGACACGTCAAAGCTGACACACGTCCATTTCTCTTTCCTTCTGTAAATGTCAGCGGAGTTTAATAGTAAGCATGTGGCTGTTAGCGGCAAAATGTCACGTCATGAAACACTCTCTGAGCCATGACTGCTTTTCACTCCGGCTCTCCATATCAGATGAGACAATGCAGCGAGATGAAGGTGCAGATAAGGTTCCTTCACCTTAAGGCAGAAAGACTTCTCATCTTTAACATGCTCACAAGGAAAGAACACAGTCGAGGCTGGAGCTGAACGTGCCTCGGGTTCCATCTCAGAAGAACAAAGGTTATTTATATGAATACAAATGTCATTAGAACAACCTTCATTACCGTATAACGGCACAAAGGTGTCGGGACGTCATCTGGAGCGAATTCTTAAATACTCTGTGGAACATTTCAAACCTAATTCAAGCCACTTATATGAAATATTCTCATGAAAAATTTATCACAAATAAAATCTGTTTTTGAATTTTGGTGTTTTCCAGACACACGGCAGTAGAGAGCTGCTTCTTTGCGTTCTTATTCTTTAACGTACACAGATCCAATGTTGTTTTTTAAGCATTGTATGTGAATAAGGTACTGTGTATGATATATCACCATGAAAACACCCCAAAATCTAATGGAACGCCTTTCCAGAGACTGTTATAACACCAGAGAGGGGACACATAAATTAGACGTTTAACAAACATGTGGGTGTGACAGTCAGGGGTGCACATACTTATGATTGTGTAAGGATAATCAAATGTGTAAAAATAAGAATCGTGTGTAAAAGAATCAATTTAAAAAGAAACAAAGCATGAAAATCCATGAATCGTGTAAAAGTATCACAATAAAAGTAAGTGAATCAAGTGTAACAAAATCAAATTATAAATAAATAAATCACGTGAAAGAATCGCATTGTGAATAAATGAATCATAGGAAAGACTCAAGTTCATTCATTCATTCATTCATCTTCTACCGCTTATCCGAACTACCTCGGGTCACGGGGATCTCAGGCATCACTGGGCATCAAGGCAGGATACACCCTGGACGGAGTGCCAACCCATCACAGGGCACACACACACACTCTCATTCACTCACGCACTCACACACTACGGACAATTTTCCAGAGATGCCAATCAACCTACCATGCATGTCTTTGGACCGGGGGAGGAAACCCCCGAGGCACGGGGAGAACATGCAAACTCCACACACACAAGGTGGAGGCGGGAATCGAGCCCCCAACCCTGCAGGTGTGAGGCGAACGTGCTAACCACTAAGCCACCGTGCCCTCCTTAAGAGAATCACATTGTAAATAAATGAATCATGAGTAAAAGAATCACACATAAAAGCAATCATGTAAAACAAAACAAAGAAAAAAAAACGTAATCTATTTAAAAATGTGTGAAACATAATGTGTCTATAAACTACAGAAGCTCTCCCAGACCTGTCTTTAACATATACAAATTTCTTTTTTAAATAAATATCACATAAGTGTTGAGTCTATAGATCCGTCGGATCTATATGTAACCTTGTGGTTTTCACCCTTTACAGGTTAGGAATCAGACTCCATCTAAATGGTGTGTGAACTTTACTTGTACCTTAGAAAGAAGAAAAATGCAGTGTGTGTGTGTGTGTGTGTGTGTGTGTTTGTGTAAGCTGTCTCCCACCTCTGAAGTTCGGACAAATCCAAATCAGTGTACATGCTGAATCTATTGACCTTTTCCTCATTCGGTCGATGTTGAGAGTACAGAGAGCTGAGATTTAAACTCTCTAACCTCATGTCCTAAACGTCCTACACATGCTCACCATGAATCAGTCATGAAAGTAGATGTGAATGTAAGCAAATGTTGTAATAATAATAATAATAATAATAATAATAATAATAATAATAATAATAACATACACACATTATATGACCAAAGGGCTGTGGACACCTGAACATCACACACAGCACAAATGTAAAAGACCCACACATGGAAAGACATAAATCATGAATAAGGTGTGAATGATTTGTATAAACTATGATGCTATAAAGCTTTACAGCCAGATGGAGATGGCATGTATAGGTTGGTAAAAAGTTTCACAGAGAGATGAAGGTGGGTCTATATGAATAAAGTGTTATAAAGCTTCACAGCCAGATTCAGATGTAAGTAATTGGATGTTATAAAGCTTCACAGCAAGATGGATGTGTGTGAATAAGGTGTTATTAAGCTTCAGAGTGAGCTGTTATAAAGCTTCACCATGAGATAGAGATGGAGGTGTATGATTAAGGTGTTATGAAGCTTCACCATGAGATGGAGATGGAGATGTCTGATTAAAGTGTTATAAAGCTTCAACATGAGATAGAGATGGATGTGTGTGATTAAGGTGTTATAAAGCTTCACCATGAGATAGAGAAGGATGTGTGTGATTAAGGTGTTATAAAGCTTCACCATGAGATGGAGATGGAGGTGTATGATTAAAGTGGTATAAAGCTTCACCATGAGATTGAGATGGAGGTGTGAAATTAAGGTGTTATAAAGCTTCACCATGAGATAGAGATGGATGTGTGTGATTAAGGTGTTATAAAGCTTCACCATGAGATAGAGATGGAGGTGTGCAATTAAGGTGTTATAAAGCTTCACCATGAGATAGAGATGGATGTGTGTGATTAAGGTGTTATAAAACTTCACCATGAGATAGAGATGGATGTGTGTGATTATGGTGTTATAAAACTTCACCATGAGATAGAGATGGAGGTGTATGATTAAAGTGTTATAAAGCTTCACCGTGAGATAAAGATGGAGGTGTATGATTAAGGTGTTATAAAGCTTCACTATGAGATAGAGATGGATGTGTGTGATTAAGGTGTTATAAAGCTTCACTATGAGATAGAGATGGATGTGTGTGATTAAGGTGTTATAAAGCTTCACTATGAGAAAGAGATGGATGTGTGTGATTAAGGTGTTATAAGGCTTCACTATGAGAAAGAGATGGATGTGTGTGATTAAGGTGTTATAAAGCTTCACCATGAGATAAAGATGGAGGTGTATGATTAAGGTGTTATAAGGCTTCACCATGAGATAGAGATGGAGGTGTATGATTAAAGTGTTATAAAGCTTCACCGTGAGATAAAGATGGAGGTGTATGATTAAGGTGTTATAAAGCTTCACTATGAGATAGAGATGGATGTGTGTGATTAAGGTGTTATAAAGCTTCACTATGAGATAGAGATGGATGTGTGTGATTAAGGTGTTATAAAGCTTCACTATGAGAAAGAGATGGATGTGTGTGATTAAGGTGTTATAAGGCTTCACTATGAGAAAGAGATGGATGTGTGTGATTAAGGTGTTATAAAGCTTCACCATGAGATAAAGATGGAGGTGTATGATTAAGGTGTTATAAGGCTTCACCATGAGATAGAGATGGAGGTGTATGATTAAGGTGTTATAAAGCTTCACTATGAGAAAGAGATGGATGTGTGTGATTAAGGTGTTATAAGGCTTCACTATGAGAAAGAGATGGATGTGTGTGATTAAGGTGTTATAAAGCTTCACCATGAGATAGAGATGGAGGTGTATGATTAAGGTGTTATAAGGCTTCACCATGAGATAGAGATGGAGGTGTATGATTAAGGTGTTATAAAGCTTCACCATGAGATAGAGATGGATGTGTGTGATTAAGGTGTTATAAAGCTTCACCATGAGATAGAGATGGATGTGTGTGATTAAGGTGTTATAAAGCTTTACCATGAGATAGAGATGGAGGTGTATGATTAAGGTGTTATAAGGCTTCACCATGAGATAGAGATGGAGGTGTATGATTAAGGTGTTATAAAGCTTCACCATGAGATAGAGATGGAGGTGTATGATTAAGGTGTTATAAATACGGAGCGATGCCGCACCGCTGTAAGTCATGGATTCCTCTGTAATTGCACAATTCACCAGAGAAATGAAAGCTGTCAAATCAATGTCTTGTTGTGACAGAGAAAGAACAAAATCATTACAGGAGACGTTTATCTGATGAGACGAGGTGGGAATGTGTCAACCACCACACACACACACACACACACACACACACACACACACACACACACACACACACACACACACACACACACACATACACGCACACACACACACACGCACAGAGATCAGGGTCGGGTTACCCCTGAGTCCGCAGTGCCTGAAATAGCTGTGAAAACCCTGTGTTTCTCACAAACAAGTCTGTAATCCTGCTGAACATCAGACTGAACATCAGACAGAAGTGCTAAATTTTACTGAACATCAGAGAGCTGTGTTACATCACTGAACATCAGACAGCCGTGTTACATCACTGAACATCAGACAGCTGTTACATCACTGAACACCAGACAGCTGTGTTACATCACTGAACACCAGACAGCTGTGTTACATCACTGAACATCAGACAGCTGTGTTAAATCACTGAACATCAGACAGCTGTTACATCACTGAACATCAGACAGCTGTGTTACATCAGTGAACATCAGACAGCTGTGTTACATCACTGAACATCAGACAGCTGTGTTACATCACTGAACATCAGACAGCTGTGTTACATCACTGAACATCAGACAGCAGTGTTACATCACTGAACACCAGACAGCTGTGTTACATCACTGAACATCAGAAAGCAGTGTTACATCACTGAACACCAGACAGCTGTGTTACATCACTGAACATCAGAAAGCAGTGTTACATCACTGAACATCAGACAGCTGTGTTACATCACTGAACACCAGACAGCTGTGTTACATCACTGAACACCAGACAGCTGTGTTACATCACTGAACATCAGACAGCTGTGTTACATCACTGAACATCAGACAGCTGTGTTAAATCACTGAACATCAGACAGCTGTGTTACATCACTGAACATCAGACAGCAGTGTTACATCACTGAACACCAGACAGCTGTGTTAAATCACTGAACACCAGACAGCAGTGTTACATCACTGAACATCAGACAGCAGTGTTACATCACTGAACATCAGACAGCTGTGTTACATCACTGAACACCAGTCAGCTGTGTTACATCACTGAACATCAGACAGCAGTGTTACATCACTGAACATCAGACAGCATTGTTACATCACTGAACATCAGACAGCAGTGTTACATCACTGAACATCAGACAGCTGTGTTACATCACTGAACATCAGACAGCTGTGTTACATCACTGAACATCAGACAGCTGTGTTACATCACTGAACACCAGACAGCTGTGTTACATCACTGAACACCAGACAGCAGTGTTACATCACTGAACACCAGACAGCTGTGTTACATCACTGAACACCAGACAGCTGTGTTATATCACTGAACATCAAACAGCTGTGTTAAATCACTGAACATCAGACAGCTGTTACATCACTGAACATCAGACAGCTGTGTTACATCACTGAACATCAGACAGCTGTGTTACATCACTGAACATCAGACAGCAGTGTTACATCACTGAACATCAGACAGCTGTGTTACATCACTGAACATCAGACAGCAGTGTTACATCACTGAACATCAGACAGCAGTGTTACATCACTGAACATCAGACAGCTGTGTTACATCACTGAACACCAGACAGCTGTGTTACATCACTGAACACCAGACAGCTGTGTTACATCACTGAACATCAGACAGCAGTGTTACATCACTGAACATCAGACAGCTGTGTTACATCACTGAACATCAGACAGCTGTGTTACATCACTGAACATCAGACAGCTGTGTTACATCACTGAACACCAGACAGCTGTGTTACATCACTGAACACCAGACAGCAGTGTTACATCACTGAACACCAGACAGCTGTGTTACATCACTGAACACCAGACAGCTGTGTTACATCACTGAACATCAAACAGCTGTGTTAAATCACTGAACATCAGACAGCTGTTACATCACTGAACATCAGACAGCTGTGTTACATCAGTGAACATCAGACAGCTGTGTTACATCACTGAACATCAGACAGCTGTGTTACATCACTGAACATCAGACAGCAGTGTTACATCACTGAACATCAGACAGCTGTGTTACATCACTGAACACCAGACAGCTGTGTTACATCACTGAACATCAAACAGCTGTGTTACATCACTGAACATCAGACAGCTGTGTTACATCACTGAACATACAGCACTGTTACATCACTGAACACCAGACAGCTGTGTTACATCACTGAACATCAGAAAGCAGTGTTACATCACTGAACATCAGACAGCTGTGTTACATCACTGAACACCAGACAGCTGTGTTACATCACTGAACACCAGACAGCTGTGTTACATCACTGAACATCAGACAGCTGTGTTACATCACTGAACATCAGACAGCTGTGTTAAATCACTGAACATCAGACAGCTGTGTTACATCACTGAACATCAGACAGCAGTGTTACATCACTGAACACCAGACAGCTGTGTTACATCACTGAACATCAGACAGCAGTGTTACATCACTGAACATCAGACAGCAGTGTTACATCACTGAACATCAGACAGCTGTGTTACATCACTGAACATCAGACAGCTGTGTTACATCACTGAACATCAGACAGCTGTGTTACATCACTGAACATCAGACAGCAGTGTTACATCACTGAACATCAGACAGCTGTGTTACATCACTGAACATCAGACAGCTGTGTTACATCACTGAACATCAGACAGCTGTGTTACATCACTGAACATCAGACAGCTGTGTTACATCACTGAACATCAGACAGCTGTGTTACATCACTGAACATCAGACAGCTGTGTTACATCACTGAACATCAGACAGCTGTGTTACATCACTGAACATCAGACAGCAGTGTTACATCACTGAACATCAGACAGCTGTGTTAAATCATGAACACAGACAGCTGTGTTACATCACTGAACATCAGACAGCAGTGTTACATCAGTGAACATCAGACAGCTGTGTTACATCACTGAACATCCAGACAGAGTGTTACATCACTGAACACCAGACAGCAGTGTTACATCACTGAACATCAGACAGCTGTGTTACATCACTGAACATCAGACAGCTGTGTTACATCACTGAACACCAGACAGCTGTGTTACATCACTGAACATCAGACAGCAGTGTTACATCACTGAACATCAGACAGCTGTGTTACATCACTGAACACCAGACAGCTGTGTTACATCACTGAACATCAGACAGCTGTGTTACATCACTGAACATCAGACAGCAGTGTTACATCACTGAACATCAGACAGCAGTGTTACATCACTGAACATCAGACAGCTGTGTTACATCACTGAACATCAGACAGCAGTGTTACATCACTGAACATCAGACAGCTGTGTTACATCACTGAACATCAGACAGCAGTGTTACATCACTGAACACCAGACAGCTGTGTTACATCAGTGAACATCAGACAGCTCTGTTACATCACTGAACACCAGATAGCTGTGTTACATCACTGAACACCAGACAGATGTGTTACATCACTGAACATCAGACAGCTGTGTTACATCACTGAACATCAGACAGCAGTGTTACATCACTGAACATCAGACAGCTGTGTTACATCACTGAACATCACTGAACATCAGAAAGCAGTGTTACATCACTGAACATCAGACAGCTGTGTTACATCACTGAACACCAGACAGCTGTGTTACATCACTGAACATCAGACAGCTGTGTTACATCACTGAACATCAGACAGCTGTGTTACATCACTGAACATCAGACAGCTGTGTTACATCACTGAACATCAAACAGCTGTGTTACATCACTGAACATCAGACAGCTGTGTTACATCACTGAACATCAGACAGCTGTGTTACATCACTGAACACCAGACTGCAGTGTTACATCACTGAAGACCAGACAGCTGTGTTACATCACTGAACATCAGACAGCAGTGTTACATCACTGAACATCAGACAGCTGTGTTACATCACTGAACATCAGACAGCAGTGTTACATCACTGAACATCAGACAGCTGTGTTACATCACTGAACATCAGACAGCAGTGTTACATCACTGAACATCAGACAGCAGTGTTACATCACTGAACATCAGACAGCTGTGTTACATCACTGAACATCAGACAGCTGTGTTACATCACTGAACACCAGACAGCTGTGTTACATCACTGAACACCAGACAGCAGTGTTACATCACTGAACATCAGACAGCAGTGTTACATCACTGAACATCAGACAGCTGTGTTACATCACTGAACATCAGACAGCTGTGTTACATCACTGAACATCAGACAGCTGTGTTACATCACTGAACATCAGACAGCTGTGTTACATCACTGAACATCAGACAGCTGTGTTACATCACTGAACATCAGACAGCTGTGTTACATCACTGAACACCAGACAGCTGTGTTACATCACTGAACATCAGACAGCAGTGTTACATCACTGAACACCAGACAGCTGTGTTACATCACTGAACACCAGACAGCTGTGTTACATCACTGAACATCAGACAGCTGTGTTACATCACTGAACATCAGACAGCTGTGTTACATCACTGAACATCAGACAGCTGTGTTACATCACTGAACATCAGACAGCTGTGTTACATCACTGAACACCAGACAGCTGTGTTACATCAGTGAACATCAGACAGCTCTGTTACATCACTGAACACCAGATAGCTGTGTTACATCACTGAACACCAGACAGCTGTGTTACATCACTGAACATCAGACAGCTGTGTTACATCACTGAACACCAGACAGCTGTGTTACATCACTGAACATCAAACAGCTGTGTTACATCACTGAACATCAGACAGCTGTGTTACATCACTGAACATCAGACAGCTGTGTTACATCACTGAACACCAGACAGCTGTGTTACATCACTGAACATCAGACAGCTGTGTTACATCACTGAACATCAGACAGCTGTGTTACATCACTGAACATCAGACAGCTGTGTTACATCACTGAACACCAGACAGCTGTGTTACATCACTGAACACCAGACAGCAGTGTTACATCACTGAACATCAGACAGCTGTGTTACATCACTGAACATCAGACAGCTGTGTTACATCACTGAACATCAGACAGCTGTGTTACATCACTGAACATCAGACAGCTGTGTTACATCACTGAACATCAGACAGCAGTGTTACATCACTGAACAATAGACAGCTGTGTTACATCACTGAACATCAGACAGCTGTGTTAAATCACTGAACATCAGACAGCTGTGTTAAATCAATGAACATCAGACAGCTGTGTTACATCACTGAACATCAGACAGCAGTGTTACATCACTGAACACCAGACAGCTGTGTTACATCACTGAACATCAGACAGCAGTGTTACATCACTGAACATCAGACAGCATTGTTACATCACTGAACATCAGACAGCAGTGTTACATCACTGAACATCAGACAGCTGTGTTACATCACTGAACATCAGACAGCTGTGTTACATCACTGAACATCAGACAGCTGTGTTACATCACTGAACACCAGACAGCTGTGTTACATCACTGAACACCAGACAGCAGTGTTACATCACTGAACACCAGACAGCTGTGTTACATCACTGAACACCAGACAGCTGTGTTACATCACTGAACATCAAACAGCTGTGTTAAATCACTGAACATCAGACAGCTGTTACATCACTGAACATCAGACAGCTGTGTTACATCAGTGAACATCAGACAGCTGTGTTACATCACTGAACATCAGACAGCTGTGTTACATCACTGAACATCAGACAGCAGTGTTACATCACTGAACATCAGACAGCTGTGTTACATCACTGAACATCAGACAGCAGTGTTACATCACTGAACATCAGACAGCTGTGTTACATCACTGAACATCAGACAGCTGTGTTACATCACTGAACATCAGACAGCTGTGTTACATCACTGAACACCAGACAGCTGTGTTACATCACTGAACACCAGACAGCTGTGTTACATCACTGAACACCAGACAGCTGTGTTACATCACTGAACACCAGACAGCTGTGTTATATCACTGAACATCAAACAGCTGTGTTAAATCACTGAACATCAGACAGCTGTTACATCACTGAACATCAGACAGCTGTGTTACATCACTGAACATCAGACAGCTGTGTTACATCACTGAACATCAGACAGCAGTGTTACATCACTGAACATCAGACAGCTGTGTTACATCACTGAACATCAGACAGCTGTGTTACATCACTGAACATCAGACAGCTGTGTTACATCACTGAACATCAGACAGCAGTGTTACATCACTGAACACCAGACTGCTGTGTTACATCACTGAAGACCAGACAGCAGTGTTACATCACTGAACATCAGACAGCAGTGTTACATCAGTGAACATCAGACAGCTGTGTTACATCACTGAACATCAGACAGCTGTGTTACATCACTGAACATCAGACAGCAGTGTTACATCACTGAACAATAGACAGCTGTGTTACATCACTGAACATCAGACAGCTGTGTTAAATCACTGAACATCAGACAGCTGTGTTACATCACTGAACATCAGACAGCAGTGTTACATCACTGAACATCAGACAGCTGTGTTACATCACTGAACATCAGACAGCAGTGTTACATCACTGAACACCAGACAGCTGTGTTACATCACTGAACATCAGACAGCAGTGTTACATCACTGAACATCAGACAGCATTGTTACATCACTGAACATCAGACAGCTGTGTTACATCACTGAACACCAGACAGCTGTGTTACATCACTGAACATCAGACAGCAGTGTTACATCACTGAACATCAGACAGCTGTGTTACATCACTGAACATCAGACAGCAGTGTTACATCACTGAACATCAGACAGCTGTGTTACATCACTGAACATCAGACAGCTGTGTTACATCACTGAACATCAGACAGCAGTGTTACATCACTGAACATCAGACAGCTGTGTTACATCACTGAACATCAGACAGCTGTGTTACATCACTGAACACCAGACAGCTGTGTTACATCACTGAACACCAGACAGCTGTGTTACATCACTGAACATCAGACAGCAGTGTTACATCACTGAACACCAGACAGCTGTGTTACATCACTGAACATCAGACAGCAGTGTTACATCACTGAACATCAGACAGCTGTGTTACATCACTGAACATCAGACAGCAGTGTTACATCACTGAACACCAGACAGCAGTGTTACATCACTGAACATCAGACAGCTGTGTTACATCACTGAACATCAGACAGCAGTGTTACATCACTGAAAATCAGACAGCTGTGTTACATCACTGAACATCAGACAGCAGTGTTACATCACTGAACATTGACAGCTGTGTTACATCACTGAACATCAGACAGCATTGTTACATCACTGAACATCAGACAGCAGTGTTACATCACTGAACATTAGACAGCAGTGTTACATCACTGAACACCAGATAGCTGTGTTACATCACTGAACATCAGACAGCTGTGTTACATCACTGAACACCAGACAGCTGTGTTACATCACTGAACATCAGACAGCAGTGTTACATCACTGAACATTAGACAGCAGTGTTACATCACTGAACACCAGATAGCTGTGTTACATCACTGAACATCAGACAGCTGTGTTACATCACTGAACACCAGACAGCTGTGTTACATCACTGAACATCAGACAGCAGTGTTACATCACTGAACATTAGACAGCAGTGTTACATCACTGAACACCAGATAGCTGTGTTACATCACTGAACATCAGACAGCTGTGTTACATCACTGAACACCAGACAGCTGTGTTACATCACTGAACACCAGACAGCAGTGTTACATCACTGAACATCAGACAGCAGTGTTACATCACTGAACACCAGACAGCTGTGTTACATCACTGAACATCAGACAGCAGTGTTACATCACTGAACACCAGACTGCTGTGTTACATCACTGAAGACCAGACAGCTGTGTTACATCACTGAACATCAGACAGCAGTGTTACATCACTGAAAATCAGACAGCTGTGTTACATCACTGAACATCAGACAGCAGTGTTACATCACTGAACATTGACAGCTGTGTTACATCACTGAACATCAGACAGCATTGTTACATCACTGAACATCAGACAGCAGTGTTACATCACTGAACATTAGACAGCAGTGTTACATCACTGAACACCAGATAGCTGTGTTACATCACTGAACATCAGACAGCAGTGTTACATCACTGAACATCAGACAGCTGTGTTACATCACTGAACACCAGACAGCAGTGTTACATCACTGAACACCAGACAGCTGTCTTACATCACTGAACACCAGACAGCTGTGTTACATCACTGAACATCAGACAGCTGTGTTACATCACTACTCAGCAGTCTTTGGTTCTATTAATTTATCCTGTTTTATTTAATCGCTGGTTTATGAGGGATTTGGAGTTTTAAATGAGTTTAAAAAGAAACCTGTTGATTTCATCTTGCAGTCCTACTATGTGAATTCTTTTTTTCTAGAGTCAAAAACCTTAATTAAAATGTAAAAATAAGCCCTAAGCTTCAGGAGTGAAAAACAAGGACCTGCAGTGATGTTCTCAGTCTGGTCATGTCCGAGTTATAGATCATCATCCGCAGAAATTAATAAACAAGCAAACATCCACTATAACAGTCGACATTCATTCATTCATCTTCTACCGCTTATCCGAACTACCTCGGGTCACGGGGAGCCTGTGCCTATCTCAGGTGTCATTGGGCATCAAGGCAGTTTCAAGGCAATTTTCCAGAGATGCCAATCAACCTACCATGCATGTCTTTGAACCGGGGGAGGAAACCGGAGTACCCGGAGGAAACCCCCGAGGCACGGGGAGAACATGCAAACTCCACACACACAAGGCGGAGGTGGGAATCGAACCCCCAACCCTGGAGGTGTGAGGCGAACGTGCTAACCACTAAGCCACCGTGCCCCCCAACAGTCGACATGTGCAGTAATAATGACACAAACGGCTGAGGTGTGAGCGAGGACGGATTATTATTGTTCAGAAACAACATGAGCTTCAGTGCTCAGAATCATTTTCAGTTCAAATATTTAACCTTTATTTTAACAATTATTGCTTTGTCTGTCACAACTGAGTGAGTGAGTGAGTGAGTGAGTGAGTGTTTAAGTGATTGAGTGAGTGAGTGAGTAAGTGTTTAAGTGAGTGAGTGAGTGAGTGAGTGAGTGTTTAAGTGAGTGAGTGAGTGAGTGTTTAAGTGAGTGTTTAAGTGAGTGAGTGAGTGAGTGCGTGTTTAAGTGATTGAGTGAGTGAGTGAGTGTATGAGTGAGTGAGAGAGTGAGTGAGTGAGTGAGTGAATGAGAGAATGAGAGAATGAGTAAGAGAGTGAGAGATTGTGCGTGTGAGTGAGTAAGTGTGTGATTGAGTCAGTGAGTGTGTAAGTGAGCGAATTAGTGTGTGAGTGAGTGTGGGAGTGAGAGAATGAGTGAAGGAGTGAAGGAGTGAGAGAATGAGTGAGAGAATGAGTGAGTGTGTGAGTGAGAGAATGAGTGTGTGAGTGAGAGAATGAGTGAGTGTGTGAGCAAGAGAATGAGTGTGTGAGTGAGAGAATGAGTGAGTCAGTGAGAGAATGAGTGAGTCAGTGAGTGTGTTAGTGAGTGAGTGAATGACAGAATCAGTGAGTGATAGAGCGAGTGAGTGAGAGAATGAGTGAGAGAGTGAGTGAGTGAGTGAGAGAATGAGTGAGTCAGTGAGAGAATGAGTGAGTCAGTGAGAGATTGAGTGAGTCAGTGAGTGAGTCAGTGAGTGAGTGAATGACAGAATCAGTGAGTGAGTGAGTGATAGAGCGATTGAGCGAGTGAGTGAGAGAATGAGTGAGAGAATGAATGTGAGTGTTTATACGTTCTAGTTTTAACAGTATTAAAGTCCTGTAATCTTTAAACTGTTTTGTTATTTAAATGAACAGTGTTTTTTAACCCATTTGTTTATTTAACTGCATTAAACAGTGAAATTATGACAAGTGTTTACCAGAATCACCCCGAATTCCCCAGAAATTAGTTGTTACTATGGCAATGATATATAAGACACAGCTGATATATAAGTTAAACATCTGTCCTGTCTTGTCCTAGCAGTAGACATACAGCATTCTTTACTGTGCTAGACATCTGTAATGATCAGATGTGTGTTCTTCAGGTGTCAGGCTGGTGGAGGCGATGCTATTCCTGCGCTGGTAACACTTTGTTGTGTGACACTGAGTCATTGTGTCTCTCTGCACACGGTTTACTTTTCATCAGTGCTGTCACCATGGACAGGACAGGACAGGACAGGACAGGACAAGACAGCACACAGGACTGGATGGGATATAAGAAAGACAGGACACAAGACAGGACAGGACAGGACACAGGACAAGATAGAAAACATAACACATGTCAGGGCGAGGTGTATAGGACACATGATAGGACAAGGCAAGACAGAACACAGGACAGGACAGAAGACAAGACAGGACACAACATAACCCAGGACAAGAAAGAACACAAGACAGGACAAGAAAGAACACCGTAAATGACAAGACAGAAGGCAAGACAGGACAGAACACATGACAGGACAGAACACAGGACAGGACACAAGACAAAGATTAATAATAAAGCAGTACTGTTGGCTTTGAAAACAGCTTTAATGATTAAACTCTTTCTACTGAAACAAATACAAATAAAAAAAATCTCTACAGTAGAATTTCAGTAAATAAATAAATATATCCACATATTATTATTATTATTATTATTATTATTATTATTATTATTAGTGACTCCAGATTCTCTCATTTATACAGAACTGTGTAAAATGTTCAGTTCAATATTAAGGCTACAAACACTGAACGTGCTGAAACCATGAAAAACAACAACAACAACAACAAGAAGATTGTTAGACTCGAGACTCCTTCCAAAAATGTTAAGTCTCTCTCTCTCTCTCTCTCTCTCTCTCTCTCTCTGTCTCTCTCTCTCTCTCTCTCTCTCTCTCTCTCTCTCTGTATCTCTCTCTCTCTCTGTATCTCTCTCTCTCTCTCTCTCTCTCTCTCTCTGTCTCTCTCTCTCTCTCTCTCTCTCTCTCTCTCTCTCTGTGTATACTCTGTATAGTGGAGTTACAGGTTATAAGGTTTGGCCTAAATGTCAAGGTTTCCTTCCCTCACTGAATCTTTCCATGCAGTGACCTTTAAAAAACCAGCTACACACACACAGGGTTTAAGAGTATGAGAGAGGTGTGAATGTGAGGTCAAAGAGTGCAGTCCTTTCACGTGTGTGTGTGTGTGTGTGTGTGTGTCTGTGGGTGTGTGTGTGTGTAGAAAGAGAGAGTCCAAAATATCCATTAGTTCTAGTGCTGATCACTACCAACCTTCACATTTACAAACTCTCTCTCTCTCTCTCTCTCTCTCTCTCTCTATCTTTTCTATCCCATGCACTTTTTGCTTAGTGTATCTATCCATCTCCCTTAACTTGAGAGGAAGTGTGTTTTGAATGTGATGTGTGAGGGATTTTTTATTTTGGGGAAATCTCAGGCATTAAAGGTTATGAGCATAAGGAATGTGAGCAGGTCAGAAAAGAAAGATCTCTGTGTTTTACTTTCTCCCATTTCTCCCTTCTTGCATTTCTCTCTCTCTCTCTCTCTCTCTCTCTCTCTCTCTCTCTCTCTCTCTCTCTCTCTTTCTCTCTCTCTGTCTCCACTGCGTCTGCATGGTCGTCTCTGGTAACCCGAACTGCTGATCCGTCCTTCAGAAGGGAAAGTCAGCTTGACTTCAGCGCTGTCCCTCCATCATTCTCCTCCTCTCTCTTCCTCTGCTGTCTTTCGTTGCCGCTCGATTTGGCATCGATTGGCTCAGAGGAGTGACGCCGCATGCAGGAGAGGAGCTGAAAGAGGAGAAGGCGTCTCCGCTGGGACATGCTCAGAGGAAATGAATAGCCTCTTCCACCCCGTAGATATCGTTAATGTATTCCCTTATTGATGGAGTGCGAGAACATGAGTAGCTTCAGCTTTACTTAACACAAAACATCAATTTTGCAGGGTATACATGGGGTGGGGGTGTAGAAGAAGGATAGAGAGATGGATGGGGAGGTGGAAGGATGAATAGGAGAGAGATAATACTCAGGTAAGGCAGAATTAATTGATTTGACTCCAAAAAAGCAGACTGGGAGTCCATTAAAACTATCAATTACACACAAATCTATTTAATTATGTCTAGCAGGAGTAAGTTAATTCATCAGGACCATGGTCAGTGGTGTGTGTGCGTGTGTGTGTGTGCGCATGTGAGTTTGTGTGTGTGTGTGTGTCAGTTTGTGTGTGTGTGTGTCAGTTTGTGTATGTGTGTGGTGTGTATGTGTGTGCGTCAGTTTGTGTGTGTGTGTGTGAGAGACAGAGTTTGTGTGTGTGTGTGTTTGTGTGAGAGTTTTTGTGTGTGAGAGAGTGTTTGTGTGTGTTTGTGTGAGCTTGTGTGTTTGTGGGTTTTGGTGTGAGTTTGTGTGTGTGCGAATTTGGGTGTGTGTGAGTTTGTGTGTGTGTGTTTGTGTGAGTTTGTGTGTGTGTATGATTGTTTGTGTTTGTGTGAGTTTGTGTGAGTTTGTGTGTGTGTGCGATTGTGTGTGTGTTTGTGTGAATTTGTGTGTGTGTGTGAGTTTGTGTGTTTATGTGAGTGTGTTTGTGTGTGTGTGTGTGTTTGTGTGAGTTTGTGTGTGTGTGTGTGATTGTGTGTGTGTTTGTGTGAGTTTGGGTATGTGTGTGAGTTTGTGCGTTTATGTGAGTGTGTTTGTGTGTGTGAGTTTGTGTTTTTGTGTTTGTGTGTGTGTGTTGTGTTGAAATAAAATCAATCTCCCCACTTCATTCCATTACATTTCAAATTGATCTCTGTCGCTCATTAGATCATTTCTCTTTTTATTTTATTATATTTTTCTCTTTCTGCCATCTCTCTATCTCCATCTCTACATTTTCTATGATAAGTGACAGAGATGTCTGGCGAATCACCCCATTTCATTTCAAATCATTTGTTATTCCTTTTGTTCCCGTTTGGTTTTGAGCTGCTGTTTTTGCGTGTCGTGTCGGACTGGTCAGTGGACGGTTATAAAACCTTCAGGTCTGTGCTCTGATTGGTCAGAAGGTGTTGTTACTAATTTTCACTCTCTGTAGAAGTGCGGCTCCATTCAGAGGTTTATAATAAATGTAAAGTTTAACTCAGGCACTGTACACACTCTCTCATTTCCTCTTACTCCTCAGGAGGAAAGACGACTCTTTTGACAGATGGGTTTATTGGGTTTCATGATACTGTATTATCGGAAATGCTCGGCATCAGAAATCCGGGTCCATCAACGTCTTTTCATGGTTTCCTCTTCAATAATGCAGGCAGGAGAAAGCAGACGCTCCTCTACTCACCGACTTGCCTTTTTTTTCCTTCTCCACTATACTGTAATCAAAAACTGATTCTGAGTGACGTTTTAAAATGCAAAGCCGAGCTGTGCGTTTTTACTGAACACCTGGCTTGTGTGACTGACTTATAAACAACTGTCTCCAGGCTGCGTTTTGAATTTCTGTCATGAGACAAGTGCTTCTGTCAGGAGAAAAGTGCAGCGGGTGATTATTATCAAAGGATGAGACTTTGAAAAAACCCTAAAGCTAAACATACAGGTTAGAAATCGCAGTTTGAAATCACTCTAAATATTTATAAACACCTGAAAATGTCTACAGAGGAGCCAACATTGCTGTTCCTAAACTTAGAGATCTCCGTTGTTCCAAAGAACCAATCCCTGATCTCCGTTGTTCCAAAGAATCAATCCCTGATCTCTATTTTTCCAAAGAACCAATCCCTGATCTCCATTGTATCAAAGAACCAATCCCTGATCTCCATTGTATCAAAGAACCAATCCCTGATCTCCGTTGTTCCAAAGAACCAATCCCTGATCTCCATTGTTCCAAAGAACCAATCCCTGATCTCCATTGTTCCAAAGAACCAATCCCTGATCTCCATTGTTCCAAAGAACCAATCCCTGATCTCCATTGTTCCAAAGAACCAATCCCTGATCTCCATTGCTCCAAAGAACCAATCCCTGATCTCCGTTGTTCCAAAGAATCAATCCCTGATCTCTATTTTTCCAAAGAACCAATCCCTGATCTCCATTGTATCAAAGAACCAATCCCTGATCTCCATTGTATCAAAGAACCAATCCCTGATCTCCGTTGTTCCAAAGAACCAATCCCTGATCTCCATTGTTCCAAAGAACCAATCCCTGATCTCCATTGTTCCAAAGAACCAATCCCTGATCTCCATTGTTCCAAAGAACCAATCCCTGATCTCCATTGTTCCAAAGAACCAATCCCTGATCTCCATTGCTCCAAAGAACCAATCCCTGATCTCCATTGTTCCAAAGAACCAATCCCTGATCTCCGTTGTTCCAAAGAATCAATCCCTGATCTCTATTTTTCCAAAGAACCAATCCCTGATCTCCATTGTATCAAAGAACCAATCCCTGATCTCCATTGTATCAAAGAACCAATCCCTGATCTCCATTGTATCAAAGAACCAATCCCTGATCTCCATTGTATCAAAGAACCAATCCCTGATCTCCGTTGTTCCAAAGAACCAATCCCTGATCTCCATTGTTCCAAAGAACCAATCCCTGATCTCCATTGTTCCAAATCACTCATCACCATTCACCCTCCCTTTAATAATATAACATTTATCTGTATGTTCTGCAAATCATGAGATTCTCTGGAGTCCACGTGTGAAATTTATGGCATAATGTTAGCATGTTGTTTATGTGGAATCTCGTATCAGTCACATGAAATTGATCTTATTAACATGTGACTGAAGTGAGAGTATCTCATGTCTGCCTTTCCATTTAAATGTTAAGGAGCTTCCAGTTTTATAAATAATGGAACTCCTGAAGATGTTGGTGGCTCATCTGAGTCCAGCTGAATTTACATTGCTATATTATAATGTTGTATTCAGGCACCAGGACGAGGCGTATCTCAGCACCCTGCTGCTTCACAGCAATAATAATGTCAAGCTCAGGAAGTAATGTGTATCATGATAATTACATCCTGATCATTATTACAAAACTACTACAAGTGCTTATTCAAATGTTCAGTATAAGCAGCACACCAGGAAACACGGAACAGGGTTTGAATTTGCGGTGCTGGGATCAGAAGACAGAACAGCAGAGTGAACCCCAGCTCTTCTGTGACTGAGTGTGTAGTCTGAGATGAAGTGAGATACAGACACTGCAAGAGAAGTAGGATTTTGAGATCTAATACATGTATAAATAGATCAGGGTTCATGTCCTTCTGAGCTGATAAAACACAGCACTTTTATAACACTCTCACACAAACAACCTGAAATGTCACTGAAAAATTCAATCCAGAAGCTATATCCTCCATGAAAGAGACTGTTACACTGAGGCCACACCTCCTTCACTAAGACTGATACACACTGAGGCCACACCTCCTTCACTAAGACTAACACACACTGAGGCTACACCTCCTTCACTAAGACTGACACACACTGAGGCCACACCTCCTTCACTAAGACTAACACACACTGAGGCTACACCTCCTTCACTAAGACTGACACACACACTGAGGTCACGACTCCTTCACTAAGACTGACACACACACTGAGGCCACACCTCCTTCACTAAGACTGATACACACTGAGGCCACACCTCCTTCACTAAGACTGACACACACACTGAGGCCACACCTCCTTCACTAAGACTGACACACACTGAGGCCACACCTCCTTCACTAAGCCTGACACACACTGAGGCCACACCTCCTTCACTAAGACTGATACACACTGAGGCCACACCTCCTTCACTAAGACTAACACACACTGAGGCTACACCTCCTTCACTAAGACTGACACACACTGAGGCTACACCTCCTTCACTAAGACTGACACACACACTGAGGTCACGCCTCCTTCACTAAGACTGACACACACACTGAGGCCACACCTCCTTCACTAAGACTGATACACACTGAGGCCACACCTCCTTCACTAAGACTGACACACACACTGAGGCCACACCTCCTTCACTAAGACTGACACACACTGAGGCCACACCTCCTTCACTAAGCCTGACACACACTGAGGTCACACCTCCTTCACTAAGACTGACACACACACTGAGGCCACACCTCCTTCACTAAGACTGATACACACTGAGGCCACACCTCCTTCACTAAGACTGACACACACTGAGGCCACACCTCCTTCACTAAGACTGACACACACACTGAGGCCACACCTCCTTCACTAAGACTGACACACACACTGAGGCCACACCTTCTTCACTAAGACTGACACACACACACACTGAGGCCACACCTCCTTCACTAAGACTGACACACACACTGAGGCCACACCTCCTTCACTAAGACTGACACACACTAAGGCCACACTTCCTTCACTAAGACTGACACACACACTGAGGCCACACCTCCTTCACTAATACTGACACACACTGAGGCCACACCTCCTTCACTAAGACTGACACACACTGAGGCCACACCTCCTTCACTAAGACTGACACACACTGAGGTCACACCTCCTTCACTAAGACTGACACACACACTGAGGCCACACCTCCTTCACTAAGACTGATACACACTGAGGCCACACCTCCTTCACTAAGACTGACACTCACTGAGGTCACACCTCCTTCACTAAGACTGACACACACACTGAGGTCACAACTCCTTCACTAAGACTGACACACACACTGAGGCCACACCTCCTTCTCTAAGACTGACACACACTGAGACCACACCTTCTTCACTAAGACTGACACACACTGAGGCCACACCTCCTTCTCTAAGACTGACACACACTGAGACCACACCTTCTTCACTAAGACTGACACACACACTGAGGCCACACCTCCTTCACTAAGACTGACACACACACTGAGGCCACACCTCCTTCACTAAGACTGACACACACTAAGGCCACACTTCCTTCACTAAGACTGACACACACACTGAGGCCACACCTCCTCTCTAAGATTGACACACAAAAGCCACACCTCCTTCACTAAGACTGACACACCGAAGCCACGTCTCCTCCACTAAGACTGACACCGAAGCCACGCCTCCTTCACTAAGACTGACAGACTGAAGCCACGCCTCCTTTACTAAGACACAATGAAGCCACGCCTCCTTCATTTCACTTTCATTTATTTTTCATTAACAACTAGATATTGATAACAAGAGTAAACAGTAAATGATCAAATGTTTTTAATACAATAATAAAACACGTATTTAAAAAGTAGTAATAAATAATTCAAGCAACGAATTACAGATTATGGATAATGATATATAATAAATAAATAAATAAATAAATAAATAAATAAATGATGAGATTAATAAACCCAAGTTTAGTTAGTGAGACTGACATTAGTGTGGGACTGAAAAATCAGATTAATCACACACACAAATTCTGCTTCATTTTCAGTCTCTGTTCAAGTTCAAGTTCAAGTTCAATTTTATTTGTATAGCACATTTACAAACAGCCACACGGCTGACCAAAGTGCTTCACAGGGTGTTTGACATTACACATACACTTAAAAATACACACATACACAATAAAATAGTTCAAGAAACTAAAATAAGAATTATTAAAAAAAAAATAATAAAATAACCAGTTTAAAAGAAAGGGGGACACAGTGGCTTAGTGGTTAGCACGTTCGCCTCACACCTCCAGGGTTGGGGGTTCGATTCCCGCACCCGCCATGTGTGTGTGGAGATTGCATGTTCTCCCAGTGCCTAGGGGGTTTCCTCCGGGTACTCCGATTTCCTCCCCCGGTCCAAAGACATGCATGGTAGGTTGATTGGCATCTCTGGAAAAATTGTCCGTAGTGTGTGATTGTGTGAGTGAATGAGAGTGTGTGTGTGTGCCCTGCGATGGGTTGGCACTTCGTCCAGGGTGTATCCTGCCTTGATGCCCGATGACGCCTGAGATAGGCACAGGCTCCCCGTGACCCGAGGTAGTTCGGATAAGCGGTAGAAAATGAGTGAGTGAGTAAGAGAGTTTAAAAGAAAGTGATATAAATATAAACCATAAGATATAAACAGACATAAACCCCTGGGCAATCATGAAAAAGCTAGAGAACATAAGTGGGTCTTTAGCATGGACTTAAAACTAGATATGGTGGGTGCCGTCCTAATCTCTAGTGGCAGGGAGTTCCATAGTCTAGGACCGGCCACAGAAAAAGCTCGCTCTCCTCTACACTTGAGCCGTACTCAAGGGACCACCATCATGGCCTGGTCAGATGAACGAAGACTTCTAATAGCAAAGTAGGGATGAAGAAGTTCTGATAAGTAGAGAGGAGCGGTATTATGGAGAGACTTATAGACAAAGAATAGAATCTTAAAATCTATTCTCTGAGAAATCGGCAGCCAGTGTAGAGATTTGAGAACGGGCGTGATGTGTTCATGTTTGCGACAACTACAGAGAAATCTGGCAGCAGCGTTCTGAACGAGCTGGAGACGCGTAATCTGAGTTTTAGATATACCGCAATATAAAGAGTTACAGTAATCTAAGCAAGAAGTTATAAACGCATGAACAGCCATTTCTAAAGTCTTAGGGGTAAGAAAGTGTTTAATTTTGGAGAGAATCCGCAGTTGGTAAAAGCTAGACCCAATAACAGACGAGACGTGTTTGTCAAATTTTAAGTGCTGATCAATAAAGATGCCAAGATTCTGCACCCGTGAAGATCTAAAAACAGATAAACTCTCTAGGTTGATGCTTGAGGACTGAGAGTTCTCATTTGGGCTATAAACACTATTACCTCAGTCTTTTCAGTCTCTGGCCATTTTTTATAATTAAGATCATTACAATAATTATAACCAAACACGAGCACATTAAAGCGGCATTTAACTCAGATCGACACAAATCAATCCGATCACTGTGGGTTTATTTCTTGCTGTTTGAGGAGGATGAGAGTTTAGGTGTGAACAGAATTACAACACTGCCATCGTGTGGCTAAATAAAGCTCACTTCATCCTCATTCACAACAGTCATGCCACATTCCTGATGCCAAAATACACACTCACTCACTCATTTTCTACCGAACTACCTACGGGGAGCCTGTGCCTATCTCAGGCGTCATCGGGGATCAAGGCAGGATACACCCTGGACAGAGTGTCAACCCATCGCAGGGCACACACACACTCTCATTCACTCACGCAATCACACACTACGGACAATTTTCCAGAGATGCCAATCAACCTACCATGCATGCCTTTGGACCGGGGGGAGGAAACCGGAGTACCCGGAGGAAACCCCAGAGGCACGAGGAGAACATGCAAACTCCACACACACAAGGCGGAGGTGGGAATCGAACCCCCAACCCTGGAGATGTGAGGCGAACGTGCTAACCACTAAGCCACCGTGCCCTCCATTTATTTATTTATTTATTTATTTATTTATATTTCTCTCTATATTTAATATTAAGAATATAAAAAAGATCAATAAAAAAGTTAAAACTATAATGACTTCAGAAAGGACCTTGATGCTTATCAGTTTCTCTTAAATTCCTGCAGTTTTAGAGAAATTATTTATAGATTATTTATAGGTAAAAAGATACCAATACAAACACAAACATTCAACCACAAATATACATTCAAAAAGCTCCAATAATCTACAGAAACACAAGCATGAATGCAAACACACACACTCACAGTAAGGGGAACAAAGATATTTAGGCAAACAGATCAGAAAGTGCTCAGTTTCCATTTTTCTCCCACCCCACATTGGCTGAATTCCTGAACTGAGCTCAGGAGACCAGAACATTTTCATATATGCTTTCGAACTTTTGTAATAATCGGAGGAGAAGGAGTGGAACAGCAATGATGTAAGAATTATGTTATTTTTTCCCAGTATTATAGTATTGTAAACAGTATTTTATTATTTTTTATTTTATTATATACAGAGTCCTGAGTAGTTTAGGTCTGCATCATGACTGAGACCAGAAGATGGTAGAATCCAGGTCAAGACCAAGACCAGGGCCAAGTCTGAGTTGAGACAGTCAATTTTACTAAAGTACCAATCCCATGTTTTTAAATCACATCTTAAAACATACTTTTTTATGGTAGCTTTTATGTGACGCCTTTGTTTGTTATTTGTTGGCTTTTTATTTTTTGTATGGTTAATTTTAGTGTCTGTAATATTATGTGTATCTTTTACTTTCATCTTTTATGTCTTTGAGAAGCTACTTTTAAAGGCGCTATACAAAATAAAGTTTATTATTATTATTATTATTATTATTATTATTAATATTATTGATATTTTAACCAGATGGTGATTAATGACCCTTATTTCTATTATACTTATAAAATAAATTAAAGAAAAAGAAAATGGGTCCCTTTAAGTGCGTGCGTGTGACGTCATCGCCTGCGCGAGCGTGGTGCACGTCGGACAGGTAAAGCACGAGGAGCAGAGTTTTTGCATGTGCTATATATGTGTTTTGTGCTCCATTTATTGGGTTTTTGCACTGGATTGCGTGTCTTTCCAATACGTGCCGGTTTCGGTGAGCGAAAATCATCTTATGAAGAGTTTTCATTAAAAGTACCGAGTTATTTGGACGTGTGTATGCGTGCGGATGCCTATGTGTACCGGTGCAGCCATTAGCACGAGGCTAACTCACCTGGTGTACCTGGGGCCTGTTCTGGAAAGATCCGCGTGTGCGTGTGTTTCAAAGTGAGTAATGCTTATTTTGTTTAAAATGTATATTGTTTAAAATGTACGGATATCTTATTTGAGGTTTAAGGTGGTGTGATTGTGGAAAATGTTTTGTTTTCTTTTACAGTCCTGCCACTACCGTATTACTTTTTTGGTAATACTTCTGGGATTACTTTTGCTACTAAAGTGTTTTACTTTGTTACTAAGTTCTAGTACTTCTACAAGTATACTGTATTGCTTTTGTTATTTCTTTTATGAGTTTGGTTATTGATTTTATTATTTGTTTATTGGGGAAAATTGTAAAGGTGATTTGTATATCACGATTTAAACAGAGAAAAACCTGTCAAATTGGATTCTTAATTTTATTTATGTTTCTCATTTCATGACCCTATTGAGGGCTGATTCTCTGTCTCAAATACACTTAGTTTTCGGGAATAAAAGAACCCCATTGTATTTGTTGGTCCTGCGCATCATTTCCAGCGGCCACAAATTTGGTACCAGGAGTGGGGTATTCCAAGAGACTTTAGAGAATTGAGTTTTTATTTTGCCTACAGTGTAATAAGTAATACGGTAGTGGTGAAGACCAGACGGAGGATTCCTGGAGGCTGGGAAAAGGGTTGTTGTGAAGAGGAGTGTCGCCGAAGTCCTGTGAGAGCGTATCCAAGACTTTCAAGAGACTTTGAGAACTGTGACATCATATTAAAGGGACATCGGACATTTATCCTTTGCAAAGCTGTGTACGAAGATTTGTAAGGACTGAGTTTTCACAATGTCAGAACCAGATGATACTTCTGATGGAATTGACTGGTCAGCACAAATTAGAGAACTGCAAAGCAAACATGATGAAACAATGGCAGCAATTTCAGCACTAAATAAGAGAGCTGTTGTGTATGTCCCGAGAGAGAGACACATAGTGCCATTCTGCGGTGACATAGAAAAAGATGGAAGGTCAGTTGATGATTTTATAGAGGAAGCGGGTGCTGCATGCTAGGCACCAGTCTGACCAAGATCAGTATGATTTTGTTATCTCTCTATTAAGAGGCACTGCTCTGGAGGAAGTGCGCTTGCGTGGTACTGATGATGATCAGGTTACAGATCTTTTTGAATACCTCCAAGAAGCATTTAGAGACAGACGTAGCGCACCACAGCTCCTACACAGTTTTTTCAGTCGTAAACAGTTGGAGGGTGAAAATCTAAGAGACTTTTCGCATGCCTTGGCTCAAGCCCTTAGCTTGGTTACGAAATGTTCCCCTGACGCTGTTGCAGAAGAGAGGAAGGTGCTACGGGATCAGTTCGTAGAGGGGGTCCGGGATGCCTCTCTGAGGAGAGAGCTGCGCAAGTTTGTAAGAGACCACCCTAGGAGTACAATGATAGACGTTCGAGAGGAGGCACAACTGTGGTCCTTAGAAGAGCCTTCAGCAGGTTTGAAGACCAGTAAATCTCGGTGTAGTGCTACTGTGGCACAGTGTTAAGCACTTAGGGTACCAGAAACTAAGGGCGTCACTCTTGAAGATGTCCTAGTGGTAGTAGCTGAGCAAGGTAAAGCAATTAGTGAATTGACCCAAGCGGTAAAGAACCTCGCTGTGCAAAGCAGTAACACCAGAGCAGAAACCTATAGGCCTAAAGCACCCCTAAAATTTACAGATGATGGACAACCAATATGTTTCCGGTGTCAGATTGCTGGGCATGTAGCAAAGGATTGCCCTCAGAAACGAAGTGTTCGAGCAGCCAGGCCTATGCCCACTGAAACTCAGGGAAACGGGGACCCCCGGTTGTTGTGAGTCGGGCAATTAGGGGGCGACATACAGACTCAAAAGATTTGCCAGCGTCCAGTGATCAGTGGTTGCAACGGGCTGTCGGAACGTGACGGTTGGTTGGGCTTGTGATTGGCGGTGTAAATACACAGGCCTTACTGGACACAGGCAGTCAGGTAAGCACCATTTCTGAGCAGTTCTTTCGAGACTATTTATATGGTAAAGATGATGCCATACTTTCTATGGCTGGTCTGTTAAAGCTTACAGCTGCTAATGGGCTTGACATACCCTACCTCGGATATATAGAGTTGGAGGTGGAGGCCATGGGTATTAAGATGTCTGACTGTGGGTTTTTAGTGGTGAAAAACATTTCCAGCCCAGGGAATAGTGTACCTTGCATTGTGGGTATGAACATAATTCGTCAGTGTAAACAGCTTGTCCAAGCTGAATTTGACACCACTTTAGGGGGAAAGTTGGATTCTGACTGGAGACATGTTTTCCAGCAGGCACAGACTTGTGTTGTAGATAGAAAATCTGTTCTACGGGTAGCTGGGAAATGGCCAGAACGAATACCTGCTGAGTCCGTGGTGACTATCACAGCCACAGGCTTCAATAGAGGTGATGGCGGCCCTATGTTGCTGGAACCCCTCAGCACTCCGCTGCCAGGTGACTTGGTAGTCGTACCCACACTTGTTGACCTAAACAGCCCTTGTATACCAATTAAGATTGTGAATCTTTCTCAGGAGGATGTGTGGCTGTCACCTAGGACCCAGCTGGGCATTCTGTCGAAGGTAGAATGTGTAGACAGCGCACAGCAGTGTCAGGTAAAATTTCAACGAATCTCAGCTGACATAGAACAAGTGACTCTGAATGTAAAAGATGAGCATAGTAACAGTGTGCAGGCTGTCTTGGAAAAGATTGATGTTGGAGGCAGTGAGTATGAGCAAGCTCAGTTCAGGTCGTTGTTAACCAAGTACATTGATGTATTCGCTGAAGACGATGAGGACCTCGGTTATACAGACAGGGTCAAACACGAGATTCATGTAACTGATGAGGAGCCTGTTACACAGCCCTACCGTCGTGTCCCGCCTAATCAGTACCGTGAAGTAAAAGAACACATCTCACAGCTGGTAAGGAAGGGCGTTATACAAGAGAGTAATAGCGCTTATGCGTCGCCAATCGTATTGGTGCGTAAGGCAGATGGTAGTATCAGGCTATGTGTAGATTATCGCAAACTAAATAAGAAAACCAAGAGAGATGCATTTCCTCTCCCGGGGATCGATGAGAGCTTTGATGCTTTGCGGGGGGCATGTTACTTCTCCACAATCGATCTAGCAAGTGGTTATCATCAGGTGGCAATGGCGGAAGGGGACAGGCATAAGACCGCCTTTTCAACCCCTTTTGGCCTATATGAATACTTACGTATGCCTTTTGGAGTCTGCAATGGACCCGCAACCTTCCAGAGGCTTATGCAAGCCACAATGAATGACCTAGTATTTCAGATTTTGCTAGTGTACCTGGATGATATCTTGGTGTATTCGTCCACTTTCCAGGAGCATATGACGAGGCTGGAGACTGTGCTCAGGAGATTGCAAGAGACAGGACTTAAAGTCAAGTTGGAGAAGTGCCATTTTCTTCAGTCAAGTGTTGTGTTCTTAGGGCATCAAATATCCAGGGAGGGCATAGGCACCGACCCTAAGAAAGTGGCAGTCGTTAAACAGTGGCAGGTTCCCTCCACTCTCAAGGAGTTGAGATCATTTCTTGGTTTCTGTAGTTACTATAGACGATTTATTCAGGGCTTTTCCAAAATAGCTGGTCCCCTCCATGATGTGGTGAATGCATGTTTGAACCTGGAAAGTCCTAGCAGAGCCAATGCCTTATTGAAAAGCTTGTGGACCGAAGAATGTCAAAATGCATTTGATGGCCTTAAAGATAAGCTTACGAGCACACCTGTCTTAGGGTTAGCGGACTTTACGAAACCTTTCATTGTAGAGACTCACGCAAGCAGTCATGGGTTAGGCGCTGTTTTGTATCAGCTACAAGGGGACGTAAAACGTGTGATTGCCTTTGCAAGCCGTCGTTTAAGAGACGCTGAGAAAAACGACAGAAATTACAGTAGCATGAAACTTGAACTCCTCGCTCTAAAGTGGGCGGTTACTGAGAAGTTTCAAGGTTATCTGTTGGGGTCCAGGTTTACTGTGATCACTAACAATAATCCGTTGTGTCACTTGGGGACGGCCCGCTTGGGGGCGATTGAGCAAAGGTGGATTTCCCAATTATCTGTCTTTGATTTTGATGTACAGTACCGTTCATGTTCAGAATACAGCTGCTGACTCACTCTCTAGGCAGACCTTTGCAGGGGAGCCTGAGTCTGTATCAGAGGATGCAGAATATGATGAATGTGTAGCCATTTGCGGTAGGATCAACCGTGGTACAGACCTGGATCCAGCACTTGTTGCCACGGGGTTGTGTAGTTGTAAAGTGCGGAAAATCCGGGCTGTGCAGTCCAACGCTGATTGGTGTAAAGACCTTAATCAGGAGAATACCTTTCCGGGCTATTCAGTTGATGAGTTGCATAGTTTTCAACAACAGGATCCGGTGCTTAGTGTATTTAAGCAGTTCTGGGATCGCAAGAAGAGACCCAATGGTAAGACACTGAAAACTCTACCGAAATCGGTTAGGTTGCTGCTGAGATACTGGGACAGTATCAAGGAGCGTAGTGGCCTACTGTATCGTGTTAGTGAGGAAAACAGGCATGAAGAATGCTATCAGTTCCTTTTACCTTCCAGTTTAAAGAATTCAGTCCTAGAATCTGTACACGATTCTATGGGCCATCAAGGTATTGAGCGTACCTTGCTGTTGTTGAGGCGCAGATGTTTTTGGATAGGGATGCATAAGGATGTGGAGGCGTGGATTAAAAATTGCCAACGCTGTGTGATGACTAAGTTACCACAGCCAAAGGTTCAGCCTCCTATGAAAGCGTTCCTGGCTTCTAGGCCACTGGAGGTAATTGCTGTTGACTTCACTGTGTTAGAACCTGCGTCAGATGGTAGAGAGAACATTCTCATTGTTACAGACATCTTTACAAAGTTCACACAGGCATTCCCGACCCGAGACCAGAAAGCAGACACAACAGCTAAGGTACTGCTTCGAGAGTGGTTTATGAAATATGGCATACCTGAGCGTCTGCATTCAGATCAAGGTCGTAACTTTGAGAGTGAAGTGGTGGCTGAGCTTTGTAAACTCTATGGGGTGAAAAAGAGCCGCACCACTCCATACCACCCTAGCGGAAACGCGCAGTGTGAGCGATTCAACAGGACGCTCCACGACTTGCTTCGTACTTTGCCCGCTGAAAAGAAGCGCAGATGGCCAGAATACTTACCCGAACTTGTTTATGCGTATAATGCAACACCGCATGCGACGACTTGGTATTCACCCTATTATCTACTTTTTGGGGTAGAGCCTTACTTACCAGTAGATGCTCTGTTAGGGCAGGAACAGATTTCTGACAAGCATGATTGGTTGGTGGTTCACCAAAGGCGTCTGAATGATGCACATGTGCGAGCTAGGGAATATGCTGAACAGAAGGCTGCAGAACGCATTGCCTTGCAGAAAGACAGAGTATATTGCCCAGAGATTAAAGTTGGAGAGTTTGTGTACCTGAGAAACAGACCGTTAGGTCGCCATAAAATCCAAGATGCATGGAGTCCAACAGTGTATCTGGTAGTCGAGGTTGTTAACAACACCTACACGGTGGAGCCATTAGAGGGTGGGCCTACCAAGAGAATTAACAGGGTTGACATTCAGCGTTGTGTAACTCTCCCTACTCCTGCACCCAGGAGACTGAGGAAGGGTGCAGAGGAAAGGTCTAAGCCTGCTGAAGAAGTTTGTTCTGAGGAGTTGAACGAGGGTGTATTTGTGATAGTGGAGAAGTCTCCTACAGATACTGTGCAAGCTATTGTTCCTGAGCCTGTTGGTGCACCAGATATGGACCACAGTGCCAGGATGGAACCTAGTGTAGACAGCGTAAATTTAGACCCTGGTAGTGCTGGACTAGCATCCACTGAGTCAATGGAGGCTGAAGACATTCCAGTGGCAGCTGTTACAGTGTCGACTCTGCCGGTTGCTGCACCACGCAGATGTAGTAAGAGGCCTAATGTTGGACAGCATTCCAATTTGTATCATGAACCTAGATCTGTCAGTAGTACTTTAACTCCTGCAGCGGTTTCACAGATATTGGCTGAGTTGAGTTCTGTTTTGTTTCGTGAGGCTGTTAAAGAAGTTAAGAATACTCTGAGTGTAGCTGAGTAACGAGGACGATTACCCTGGTGCAGGGGAGAATGTAACCAGATGGTGATTAATAACCCTTATTTCTATTATACTTATAAAATAAATTAAAGAAAAAGAAAATGGGTCCCTTTAAGTGCGTGCGTGTGACGTCATCGCCTGCACGAGCGCGGTGCACGTCGGACAGGTAAAGCACGAGGAGCAGAGTTTTTGCATGTGCTGCTATAAATGTGTTTTGTGCTCCATTTATTGGGTTTTTGCGCTGGATTGCGTGTCTTTCCAATACGTGCCGGTTTCGGTGAGCGAAAATCATCTTATGAAGAGTTTTCATTAAAAGTACCGAGTTATTTGGACGTGTGTATGCGTGCGGATGCCTATGTGTACCGGTGCAGCCATTAGCACGAGGCTAACTCACCTGGTGTACCTGGGGCCTGTTCTGGAAAGATCCGCGTGTGCGTGTGTTTCAAAGTGAGTAATGCTTATTTTGTTTAAAATGTATATTGTTTAAAATGTACGGATATCTTATTTGAGGTTTAAGGTGGTGTGATTGTGGAAAATGTTTTGTTTTCTTTTACAGTCCTGCCACTACCGTATTACTTTTTTGGTAATACTTCTGGGATTACTTTTGCTACTAAAGTATTTTACTTTGTTACTAAGTTCTAGTACTTCTACAAGTATACTGTATTGCTTTTGTTATTTCTTTTTTGAGTTTGGTTATTGATTTTATTATTTGTTTATTGGGGAAAATTGTAAAGGTGATTTGTTAGGTTTGTTAAAGGTGACACTTAGTTTTCGGGAATAAAAGAACCCCATTGTATTTGTTGGTCCTGCGCATCATTTCCAGCGGCCACAATATTATTATTATTATTATTAGTAGTAGTAGTAGTAGTATTATGGTGGGGCTGAATGGACAGCACCACTTCAGCACTGCACATTTTTTGGACAGCTGGCAAGCAGCTGTAGAAAAAATGCACCAAAAGTGCAGCAGCCAATCAGAATGGAGCTGCAAACTCTCTACAATCTTGGAGGAGAAGATGGAACTGCATGGGATGTGGTGCTTTCAGGGAGGTAAGTCATCATTCGGCACCAGCCACCAGGCCTCACCCGCCTCACCACCAACACCAGCAGCGCCTAAAGCCAACGTTGTAAAGCTGACTAAATGGCTTTTGTTTGTTGTTCTGTTTCTTGTATGTGCCATTGGGTGGATGTAAAGCTGGTTACAACCACCATGTAACTCCTGTTGACTGTTTAGTGCAAATAAATCTCAGTTCTTTGACCACAGTCTGACCGTGCGCCATCTGTGTTCTGCACTCGCAGCAGTGAAAGAATGAGTAACTCAAAATAGATTTCCAAAAAGCTACATTTCAGAAATAATCTTTAAAAACTACTATGTACTATTATATTTTTGTCTGCTTAACAAAGTATTGTACTGTAACTAAAATTTAAATGTTTCCATAAAAACAACTCAGTAAGTGAATTTAATTTTTACTTTCAATTTGAACTTACAAGTGAGTCATGTGTATGTAAATGCAATACTTATATACTTACTTAGGATAAGTTGTTTAATACAAAACACTTTCTGCTCTTTAGTTTCGATTTTTTTTTATGTTAGAGTAAAATAAATTCAAACCAATGAAAAATAAAGAGCTCTTACAACTTATTTTTAACTTGTTCTCTTCAATTCAGTGGCAAAATCTGCATTGTGTAGTATGTTTCTAATGTAATGCCTCTTTGTGGTTAAAAGTTGAAGTATCTGACCAAAGGTAAGAGTACAGTAGAACAATTGTTATTTATTTATTTATTACAGGGACAATGCATATTAATAAACATTTCTGTCAATATGCCAGAGTTAGCCAGATGGCTATTTTTCACCTGTAGTCCCTAGACAGATGGTAATACTGTAGTCACCCTAAAAAAAAAAAAAAGTAAATAAAAGTACATTGAAATAATAAAACTACAATACATTTAATAAAAGTACTAAGTATTAGCTATAATGTACATTAGAAACACAAGACGCCAGCAATCAAACAAACATCAGACAAATACATGAACACATACACACACAGTAAACAAAAAATCATCGGGGGGCAACAAGAGCATGTCAAAAACTAAGCTAATGTTGACACCTCTGGTTAATAACGAACCATTTTTTTAACTGGATCTTAAATGTATTATACATGTTCAGGTTTCTGATGTTTATAGGGGTTTAAGGTTCCACTCAATAGCAGCTCGAACAGAAAAAGTTCGAGCTTTTGCCAAATACACTTTTCCTAAAGGGAATGATACAATCTCCCCTCGCTGCACCTCTAGTTCTACTATGATCAGCTGTTCGGATGTTGACAAACTGATTGTCATAAAGCGTGAAACCGGTTAGATCCAAGTGCAGGTTTATTTGCAAAATCCAAAAACAGGCAAGGGTCAAAACACCAGGCAAACAGCAACAACAAAGGAAATCCAAAAGCAGTGGTCAATAATCCAGGCGTAGGTCAGGGCAGGTAGCAAACAATCATAATCAAGAAAAACAGGCAGGGTCAAAAACGAGGCAATAAACAGAACAGAGAAATACGCTCGGTATACAGACAGGCTAACAATACTTCGCGTCGTAAGAGAGTTCTGAGAGAGCTTAAATAGACCAGGTGATTACAGACAGGAAACAGGTGTACTGAGTTGGTGGTGCAATGGATAGTGGGAATTAGAGTCCTGATGATAACGTGCAGCAAATCCTCTGCAGGCCAGCAGAGGGAGCCCTCATGGCTCTCATAACACTGATGAAGGGGAGGGGGGGAGTGATAAACCATGAATAATTTTATAAACATGTTTTCCCAGCTGAGTAATCTATATTTTTGTAATATCGGGCAGGCCCGTAATGCTTTAATCTCTCATGTCTATAGTTTTAATACCATATATTTAAGACAATTGTTAGGGTTGTTTGTTATTGTTGTGTTTGTGTTTTCTTCATTTTTAATATTTTTTTGTACATATTTTGGAACTATTTAGTAACTTTATACAGTATATATAAAAAGGGTTAACATGTTTATTTTTACTGTAACAGCAGAAGAGATTCTAAAACTCATCCAGTCTTGCAATCCTACCACCTGCCCATTGGATCCACTCCCTTCCACTTTGCTCCAGACCATCTCGCAAGACCTTCTGCCCTTCATTACAACTATCGCCAATAGATCCATAGCATCTGGTCAGGTACCAACTACTTTCAAGAGAGCAAGGGTTATTCCCATCCTGAAGAAACCTGCTCTGGATCCATCAGACATCAGTAACTACAGACCGGTATCACTTCCCTCGTTTCTTTCAAAAATTCTTGAACGCATTGTCTTTAATCAACTGTCTGTCTATCTCTCACAGAACAACCTCCAAGACCCCAACCAGTCTGGCTTTAAAGCAGCTCATTCCACAGAGACAGCCCTTTTAGATGTCTCTGAGAAACTACATGCTGCTAGATCAGCCAATCTCTCATCCGTCATTATCCTCCTTGACCTTTCAGCAGCGTTTGATACGGTTAACCATAAGACTCTCTTAGCCACCCTCAGGAGTCTTGGGATTTGCGGATCAGCTTGGGAATGGTTCGCTTCCTACCTGGAAAGACGCTCATATCAGGTAACATGGAGGGGAGTGACATCTGCTCCACGCAGACTCTCCACTGGCGTCCCACAAGGCTCAGTACTTGGTCCTCTTCTTTTCTCCCTGTATACTCACTCTCTTGGTGAAGTTATTTCCTCACATGGGTTCTCTTACCACTGCTATGCTGATGATACACAACTTATCTTCTCTTTCCCACCCACAGATGCCACAGCTTCTGACCGGATCTCAGCATGTCTGGCAGAAATTTCATCATGGATGACTGCTCATCAGTTAAAGCTTAATCCTAGCAAAACTGAGCTGCTCTTCATCCCAGGTGATTCATCCCCAGGTCATGACCTTGCTATATCCTTGCACAACGATCTGATCTCCCCTTCACTCACAGCTCACAACCTTGGGGTAACCATGGACAATCAACTGTCCTTTTCCTCTCATGTTGCTAATGTGTCTCGCTCAGGTCGGTTTCTTCTCTACAACATTAGAAGGATTCGACCATTTCTGTCCACACAGGCTGCTCAGGTACTTGTTCAGTCTCTTGTCATTTCTAGACTGGATTACTGCAATGCACTGCTGGCAGGTCTACCTATGAACGCAATCCGTCCTCTGCAAATGATCCAAAATGCAGCTGCCCGGCTTGTTTTCAACCTGCCAAAGTTCTCGCATACCACCCCGCTGCTGCGATCCCTCCACTGGCTTCCGGTAGCTGCACGCATCAGATTCAAAACACTGATGCTGGCCTACAAAGCCAAAAATGGACCAGCTCCCTCTTACCTCAAAGCCCTCATCACTCCTCGCACTGCACCCCGCACCCTCAGATCTACCAGCACTGCTCGACTGGTTCCACCATCTCTCAGGGTAAGAGGCAAGTATACTACAAGACTCTTCTCTGTACTGGCACCAAGGTGGTGGAACGAACTTCCCCTAAAGGTCCGGACAGCTGAGTCACTGGATATTTTCATGCGGCGGTTGAAGACCTACTTATTCAGGAAACACTTCAACTAGCACTTCTTTCCTTATCTTTCGCATTTAAAAAAAAAAAAACATGAAAAAAAAAAATGGTATCTTAAGTATGTAACTTAGTGAGCCAGCATTAATGTATTCAATGTTAGAGATTTAAGCACTTATGTACGTCGCTCTGGATAAGGGCGTCTGCCAAATGCTGTAAATGTAAATGTAAATTTTTACATTCTCTCTTTTTGCATTTGTAATATTTTTTTGACCCCTTAACAGATCTTGTATCAATTACACCGAACACTCGACACGGAAATTCTTCACCAAAAACTCGACACGGAAAACAAAAGCATGCATCACGATCTACAGAATATTCAAGCCACAGCTGTGAAAAAATTAGAAATTAGAAGAAATTAGAAAATAACGTATCTCGAGCTGAAATGAATATCGCAAAAAATTTGTGATTGGCTGTTATGTGGTGTGGGCCAAGCCTCTGATTGGGTGGGCCAGGCCCACTCTGTCCTCCCCCCATGGAGCCGGGCCTGATATCGGACAATAATGAGAAATGTTCGATTTCTTATCCAGAATCTTTACAGTTCGTTTGTAAAGTGATTGAAGTGGTTTCAGAGATGTAACACTAGCCTGTGACCAAACGGGCAAACAGTAAGAGATATGTGAAAAAATCATAGAGTGCATGTACATTTTTGCTGCCTGTGTAGACATTTGATGGCGAATGTGTCTAAAGTTACTAAGGTTGAATTTGATTATATTACAGACCTTTTTTACATGCAATGTATAAGACAACTTGGAATCAATTAAAATCCCCAGATATTTGTACTCTGACATGATCTGTAGCCTTTCCCCTGACACAAAAACATCTGGCTCAACACTGAACTTATTGTTGGACTTGGTGAAAAACATTGCTACTGTTTTTGATGTATTTAACTGCAGGCAAGAATGTTTCAACCATTCTGTAATATTAACCATAGAGTTAGTGATTTTGATGTAAAAGTTTTAAGTTAGGAAATTAAGCAAATTAAAGTATATGACTTTTTTTAACTTAATTTAAGGCTTTCAAATGAACTGTGAACAAAATGCATATAAAATTCACAAGTGCACATTCAATTAATGAATCGTGTACACACACACACACACACACACACACTGTGAAATTTATTAGGTTCACACTTGTTTATTCTCATTCCTACGCATTCACACGCTTATCTAATCAGTCAGTCACAAAGATACTTTCATTAGATTCAATCTCATTTTCAGTAAATGCTTACGTCGGTTATCAGAATGGGGAGGAAATGTGATCACATGATAATGGAGCATAATTTTTGGTGCCTGATGGACTGTTCTCATTATTTCTTTAACTGCTCCTGTTGTTCATATAACAGTCTCTAGAGTTTACTCAGAATGGATGCACAATAAAGAAAAAGCATCCAGTAAGTGATAGGTCTATTGATGAAGAATGACCAGACTGATTTAAGCTACCAGAAAGGTTACAGTAACTCAGATATCCACTCTGTACCTCTATGGTAAGTCAGCTCAGCTACACCAGCAGAAAACTATGTTGGGTTCTCCTCCTGTCTGAAACAAGAATAGAAAGCTGAGGCTGCAGTGAGCACACACTCATCAAAACTGAACAGATGAAGATGGAAAACATTGCCTTGTCTGATGAATCTGGACTTCTGCTGAGTCACACAGATGGTAGGGTCAGAATTTGGCACTAAGGGCATGAACCCAACCTCCCTTGTGTGGTCATGAAACTACATTTACAGCATTTAGCAGACACCCTTAGAGAGCAACTTACATTTTATCTCATTTTTATACAACTGACCAATTGAGGGTTAAGGGCCTTGCTCAGGGGCCCAGCAGTGGCAGCTTGGTGGACGTAGGAATTGAATTCACAACCTTCCGATTGGTAGCCCAACACCTTAACCACTAGGCCACCACATCCACTACTTCCATCAAAAAAGCTCTCAGAATCTCAGGGTTTAGATGCTAAAAGTAAACTTCAAGAGCGAATCAAGAATGCTGAGCTGGTTATTGGAGCACCTCCTGAACCTACAGGACGCTACAGTGGTAGACTTTTACTTCAAACCACTGGGTGCTTAACAAAGTATGATTTAAAAGAGTTGTGCCAGCAAAAACCAAAGAACCCGGAGTAATCCCTGAAAGAACATACGCAGGCAGTCCAAAAAGACCTGAGCTATGGATAAGACACTGAAGCTGTGAGGGGAATGATAGATGGAAGATGGCACCATCAGAGACACTGAATCTTTATGATGGTGAGCGGTGGAGGCACTTTTATCACCATCAAAGTCTGAGATTTGAATGTGCCTCTGTTTTTCGCTTTGATCAGCAAATGCTAATGAACCTCTGCCAGGTTGAGTGATCTTATCTGTTTTCTCATTCTAATCAAGCAGGAGCCTGTAACTGATTCTACCTGTTTGACTGGCTACTCTTTTGACAATGGATAAGATCGGATTCTTTCTAACAGAGATTAGAACTATTGTATACTCTGTGCTATATACTCTGAGCTCTATACTCTGAGCTAATAGCTAGAAGTAAAATAAATCATTTCAATTAAATGAAACACAGTTCTGTTGTATGATAAAGTGTTGTGTATACTGTATAATGTTGGTAAACTCAACAATAGTTGCTCTTTCACTTGAAACTAAGCTGTGAATTTTGGCCAAGTCTATTATTTAGTGTCAACACATTAATGATATGGAAACAAGCAGCAAATCAAGGCTTTGTAAATAAACACACAGCAACATAATGCAGGTCATAGAAGCAACAAGCTCTTTATATGAGAAATGAAACTCAATTGTATATAAAATGATAAACTGCAGTGGTATAAGAGATACAACATGCTAGCTAGCTAACATCATCCCTCATTTTTAATCCAAATAATGAGTAAGTATACATTACTTATGAAGCTACTGAAGGTATAAGGTGAACAGCAGTCTATATTTCTACTCAAATTCTGTTTCACGTTCTCCAGGTTGTTCTTCCAGCTCTGAATGCAGTAAGATTCTCTCTGCTCTGTACCTTTCAGAGAAGTTCATTTAACACTTTACTGCTTTTACGGTATTGATAGTACAGTAACGTACATTCTTACAGTAAATAGGAAGTTGCGTTATTTTGCTAGTTATAACATCAGTACAATAATCTAGCTCACTGTAGATTAGATTAAATTACTTTGAGATAATTATATTCAAAGTATTCACATGTGGGGGGGCACAGTGGTTTAGAGGTTAGCACATTTGCCTCACACCTCCAGGGTTGGGGGTTCGATTCCCGCCTCCACCTTGTGTGTGTGGAGTTTGCATGTTCTCCCCGTGCCTTGGGGGTTTCCTCCGGGTACTCCGGTTTCCTCCCCCGGTCCAAAGACATGCATGGTAGGTTGATTGGCATCTCTGGAAAATTGTCCGTAGTGTGTGATTTTGTGAGTGAATGAGAGTGTGTGTGCCCTGCAATGGGTTGGCACTCCGTCCAGGGTGTATCCTGCCTTGATGCCCGATGACGCCTGAGATAGGCACAGGCTCCCCGTGACCCGAGGTAGTTCGGATAAGCGGTAGAAGATGAATGAATGAATGAATGAGTTGATCAAAGTAACTTAACTAAACAGTTAGAGTCATTGTGAAAAATAATGAATGAATGAATTAAAATAAACTCTGTGAAGCATAACGTCTCTTCTTTATAGTGCTGCTGACCAACTTTAGTCCTGAAACTGTCGCATTAACACATGCACAGTACAATCTGATTCTGTCTGATCTCTTTAGAGTGTTTGTCACTTTTTCTTTCACATTCATGGAGACGCTTGAACCGTAGTTTGGTCTCTGAGTTTCGTTTCATTGTTGTCTGTAACTGTAATTTCAGGTCACATTCACACATGATTATTGATGCTTATGCGTTTATTTATGTATCTTTATGCATCTGTACCGTCTCACAATTTGATTACTGAAATATTTGTTACCATGACAACAGAGCTACACCCGGTAATTCATGCGCGACGACACATTCGCCTGTGAACCGTGTGACACGTTCAAGACAAGACTGATTAATAAAACAGATAAAAGAATGAATCTGATTAGAGAGATAAATAAATAAATAAATAAATATCTTATCCAGAATCTTTACAGTTCGTTTGTAAAGTGATTGAAGTGGTTTCAGAGATGTAACACTAGCCTGTGACCAAACGGGCAAACAGTAAGAGATATGTGAAAAAATCATAGAGTGCATGTACATTTTTGCTGCCTGTGTAGACATTTGATGGCGAATGTGTCTAAAGTTACTAAGGTTGAATTTGATTATATTACAGACCTTTTTTACATGCAATGTATAAGACAACTTGGAATCAATTAAAATCCCCAGATATTTGTACTCTGACATGATCTGTAGCCTTTCCCCTGACACAAAAACATCTGGCTCAACACTGAACTTATTGTTGGACTTGGTGAAAAACATTGCTACTGTTTTTGATGTATTTAACTGCAGGCAAGAATGTTTCAACCATTCTGTAATATTAACCATAGAGTTAGTGATTTTGATGTAAAAGTTTTAAGTTAGGAAATTAAGCAAATTAAAGTATATGACTTTTTTTAACTTAATTTAAGGCTTTCAAATGAACTGTGAATAAAATGCATATAAAATTCACAAGTGCACATTCAATTAATGAATCGTGTACACACACACACACACACACACACTGTGAAATTTATTAGGTTCACACTTGTTTATTCTCATTCCTACGCATTCACACGCTTATCTAATCAGTCAGTCACAAAGATATTTTCATTAGATTCAATCTCATTTTCAGTAAATGCTTACGTCGGTTATCAGAATGGGGAGGAAATGTGATCACATGATAATGAAGCATAATTTTTGGTGCCTGATGGACTGTTCTCATTATTTCTTTAACTGCTCCTGTTGTTCATATAACAGTCTCTAGAGTTTACTCAGAATGGATGCACAATAAAGAAAAAGCATCCAGTGAGTGATAGGTCTTTTGATGAAGAATGACCAGACTGATTTAAGCTACCAGAAAGGTTACAGTAACAAAGATATCCACTCTGTACCTCTATGGTAAGTCAGCTCAGCTACACCAGCAGAAAACTATGTTGGGTTCTCCTCCTGTCTGAAACAAGAACAGAAAGCTGAGGCTGCAGTGAGCACACACTCATCAAAACTGAACAGATGAAGATGGAAAACATTGCCTTGTCTGATGAATCTGGACTTCTGCTGAGTCACACAGATGGTAGGGTCAGAATTTGGCACTAAGGGCATGAACCCAACCTCCCTTGTGTGGTCATGAAACTACATTTACAGCATTTAGCAGACACCCTTAGAGAGCAACTTACATTTTATCTAATTTTTATACAAATGACCAATTGAGGGTTAAGGGCCTTGCTCAGGGGCCCAGCAGTGGCAGCTTGGTGGACGTAGGAATTGAATTCACAACCTTCCGATTGGTAGCCCAACACCTTAACCACTAGGCCACCACATCCACTACTTCCATTAAAAAAGATCTCAGAATCTCAGGGTTTAGATGCCAAAAGTAAACTTCAAGAGCGAATCAAGAATGCTGAGCTGGTTATTGGAGCACCTCCTGAACCTACAGGACACTACAGTGGTAGACTTTTACTTCAAACCACTGGGTGCTTAACAAAGTATGATTTAAGAGAGTTGTGCCAGCAAAAACCAAAGAACCCGGAGTAATCCCTGAAAGAACATACGCAGGCAGTCCAAAAAGACCTGAGCTATGGATAAGACACTGAAGCTGTGAGGGGAATGATAGATGGAAGATGGCACCATCAGAGACACTGAATCTTTATGATGGTGAGCGGTGGAGGCACTTTTATCACCATCAAAGTCTGAGATTTGAATGTGCCTCTGTTTTTCACTTTGATCAGCAAATGCTAATGAACCTCTGCCAGGTTGAGTGATCTTATCTGTTTTCTCATTCTAATCAAGCAGGAGCCTGTAATTGATTCTACCTGTTTGACTGGCTACTCTTTTGACAATGGATAAGATCGGATTCTTTCTAACAGAGATTAGAACTATTGTATACTCTATGTTATATATACTCTGAGCTCTATATTCTGAGCTAATAGCTAGAAGTAAAATAAATCATTTCAATTAAATGAAACACAGTTCTGTTGTATGATAAAGTGTTGTGTATACTGTATAATATTGGTAAACTCAACAATAGTTGCTCTTTCACTTGAAACTAAGCTGTGAATTTTGGCCAAGTCTATTATTTAGTGTCAACACATTAATGATATGGAAACAAGCAGCAAATCAAGGCTTTGTAAATAAACACACAGCAACATAATGCAGGTCATAGAAGCAACAAGCTCTTTATATGAGAATTAAAACTCAATTGTTTTAATTGTTGGTGCAATGTGGATTGGGTGGCAGTCGAAGGCGGGGGCCTCGGCGACCCAATCCCCGGACACGGAATCTGGCTCTAGGGACATGGAATGTCACCTCGCTGGGGGGAAAGGAGCCTGAGCTGGTGCGGGAGGTTGAGAGATACCGACTAGAGATAGTTGGGCTCGCCTCCACACACAGCTTGGGCTCTGGAACCCAACTCCTTGAGAGAGGCTGGACTCTCTACTACTCTGGAGTTGCCCGCGGTGAGAGGCGGCGGGCTGGTGTGGGCTTGCTCATAGCCCCCCAGCTCAGCAAGCATGTGTTGGAGTTCACCCCGGTGAACGAGAGGGTCGTTTCTCTGCGCCTGCGGGTCGGGGATAGGTCTCTCACTGTTATTTGTGCTTACGGGCCAAATGGCAGTGTAGAGTACCCGACCTTCTTGGCGTCTCTGGAAGGGGTGCTGGAAAGTGCTCCAACCGGGGACTCCATCGTTCTACTGGGGGACTTCAACGCTCATGTGGGCAGCGACAGTGACACCTGGAGGGGCATGATTGGGAGGAACGGCCCCCCCGACCTGAACCCGAGTGGTGTTCTGTTATTGGACTTCTGTGCTAGTCACAGTTTGTCCATAACAAACACCATGTTCAAGCATAAGGGTGTCCATCAGTACACATGGTACCAGGACACCCTAGGTCGGAGGTCGATGATCGACTTTGTGGTTGTTTCATCTGACCTCCGGCCGTATGTCTTGGACACTCGGGTGAAGAGAGGGGCGGAGCTGTCAACTGATCACCACCTGGTGGTGAGTTGGATCCGATGGCGGGGGAGGAAGTTGGACAGACTTGGCAGACCCAAACGTACTGTGAGGGTCTGCTGGGAACGTTTGACAGAGTCTCCAGTCAGAGAGAACTTCAACTCCCACCTCCGGCAGAGCTTCAACCAGATCCCGAGGGAGGTTGGAGACATTGAGTCCGAGTGGACCATGTTCTCCACCTCCATTGTCGATGCAGCCACTCGGAGCTGTGGCCGTAAGGTCTCCGGTGCCTGTCGTGGCGGCAATCCCCGAACCCGGTGGTGGACCCCGGAAGTAAGGGATGCCGTCAAGCTGAAGAAGGAGTCCTATCGAGCCTGGTTGGCTCGGGGGACTCCGGAGGCAGCTGATAGGTACCGGAGGGCTAAGCGAGCTTCAGCCTGGGTGGTTGCGGAGGCAAAAACTCGGGTCTGGGAGGAGTTTGGTGAGGCTATGGAGAAGGACTATCGGTTGGCCTTGAAGAAATTCTGGCAAACCGTCCGGCACCTCAGGAGGGGGAAGCAGTGCCCTGCTCACACTGTTTACAGTGGGAGTGGGAATCTGCTGACTTCGACTGGGGACATCCTCGGACGGTGGAAGGAGTACTTCGAGGTTCTCCTCAACCCCACCGACATGTCTTCCATTGAGGTAGCAGAGGCCGAGGGCTCAGTTGTGGACTCGTCGATCCCCCAAGCTGAGGTCACTGAGGTAGTTGAGAAGCTCCTCAGTGGCAAGGCACCGGGGGTGGATGAGATCCGCCCTGAGTACCTCAAGTCTCTGGATGTTGTGGGGCTGTCTTGGTTGACACGCCTCTGCAACGTCGCATGGAGGCTGGGGACAGTGCCTCTGGACTGGCAGACTGGGGTGGTGGTCCCTCTGTTTAAGAAGGGGGACCGGAGGGTGTGTTCCAACTACAGGGGGATCACACTACTCAGCCTCCCCGGAAAAGTCTATGCCAGGGTACTGGAGAGGAGAATTCGGCCGATAGTCGAACCTCGGATTCAGGAGGAACAATGCGGGTTTCGTCCCGGTCGTGGAACACTGGACCATCTCTATACCCTCGCCAGGTTGCTGGAGGGTTCATGGGAGTTTGCCCAACCAGTCCACATGTGCTTTGTGGATCTGGAGAAGGCATTCGACTGTGTCCCTCGTGGTGACCTGTGGGGGGTGCTCTGGGAGTATGGGGTCCGGGGCCCTCTGCTAAGGGCTGTCCGGTCCCTATATGACCGGAGCAGGAGTTTGGTTCGCATTGCCGGCAGTAAGTCAGACTTGTTCCCGGTGCATGTTGGACTCCGGCAGGGCTGCCCTTTGTCACCGGTCCTGTTCATTATCTATATGGACAGGATTTCTAGGCGCAGTCAGGGGCCAGAGGGAGTCCGGTTTGGGGACCACAGGATTTCGTCTATGCTTTTTGCAGATGATGTTGTCCTGTTGGCTTCCTCAAATCAGGACCTTCAGCGTGCACTGGGACGGTTTGCAGCCGAGTGTGAAGCGGCGGGGATGAGAATCAGCACCTCCAAGTCCGAGGCCATGGTTCTCAACCGGAAAAGGGTGGCTTGCCCCCTTCAGGTTGGTGGGGAGCTCCTGCCTCAGGTGGAGGAGTTTAAGTATCTTGGGGTCTTGTTCACGAGTGAGGGAAGGATGGAGCGGGAGATCGACAGGCGGATCGGTGCATCTTCTGCAGTGATGCGGTCGATGTACCGGTCTGTTGTGGTGAAGAAAGAGCTGAGCCGCAAGGCGAAGCTCTCTATTTACCAGTCGATCTACGTTCCTACCCTCACCTATGGTCATGAGCTTTGGGTCATGACCGAAAGGACAAGATCCCGGATACAGGCGGCTGAAATGAGTTTCCTCCGCAGGGTGGCTGGGCGCTCCCTTAGAGACAAGGTGAGGAGCTCGGTCACCCGGGAGGAGCTCAGAGTAGAGCCGCTGCTCCTCCACATCGAGAGGAGTCAGCTAAGGTGGCTCGGGCATCTGTTTCGGATGCCTCCTGGACGCCTCCCTGGGGAGGTGTTCCGGGCATGTCCAACCGGGAGGAGGCCCCGGGGAAGACCTAGGACACGCTGAAGGGACTATGTCTCTCGGCTGGCCTGGGAACGCCTCGGTATTCCCCCGGAAGAGCTGGAGGAAGTGTCTGGGGAGAAGGAAGTCTGGGCGTCCCTGCTTAGACTGCTGCCCCCGCGACCCGGCCCCGGATAAGCGGTAGAAAATGGATGGATGGATGGATAAAACTCAATTGTATATAAAATGATAAACTGCAGTGGTATAAGAGATACAACATGCTAGCTAGCTAACATCATCCCTCATTTTTAATCCAAATAATGAGTAAGTATACATTACTTATGAAGCTACTGAAGGTATAAGGTGAACAGCAGTCTATATTTCTACTCAAATTCTGTTTCACGTTCTCCAGGTTGTTCTTCCAGCTCTGACTGCAGTAAGATTCTCTCTGCTCTTTACCTTTCAGAGAAGTTCATTTAACACTTTACTGCTTTTACGGTATTTATAGTACAGTAACGTACATTCTTACAGTAAATAGGAAGTTGTGTTATTTTGCTAGTTATAACATCAGTACAATAATCTAGCTCACTGTAGATTAGATTAAATTACTTTGATATAATTATATTCAAAGTATTCACATGTGGGGGGGCACAGTGGTTTAGAGGTTAGCACATTTGCCTCACACCTCCAGGGTTGGGGGTTCGATTCCCGCCTCCGCCTCCGCCTTGTGTGTGTGGAGTTTGCATGTTCTCCCCGTGCCTCGGGGGTTTCCTCCGGGTACTCCGGTTTCCTCCCCAAGTCCAAAACATGCATGGTAGGTTGATTAGCATTTCTGGAAAATTGTCCGCAGTGTGTGATTGTGTGAGTGAATGAGAGTGTGTGTGTGCCCTGTGATGGGTTGGCACTCCGTCCAGGGTGTATCCTGCCTTGATGCCCGATGACGCCTGAGATAGGCACAGGCTCCTCGTGACCCGAGGTAGTTCGGATAAGCGGTAGAAAATGAATGAATGAATGAATGAGTTGATCAAAGTAACTTAACTAAACAGTTAGAGTCATTGTGAAAAATAATGAATGAATGAATGAATTAAAATAAACTCTGTGAAGCATAACGTCTCTTCTTTATAGTGCTGCTGACCATCTTTAGTCCTGAACCTGACGCATTAACACACGCACAGTACAATCTGATTCTGTCTGATCTCTTTAGAGTGTTTGTCACTTTTTCTTTCAAGCTTGAACGCTTGACGCAAGACGATTACGCTTGAACCGTAGTTTGGTCTCTGAGTTTCGTTTCATTGTTGTCTGAAACTGTAATTTCAGGTCACATTCACACGTGATTATTGATGCTTATGCGTTAATTTATGTATCTTTATGCATCTGTACCATCTCACAATTTGATTACTGAAATATTTGTTACCATGACAACAGAGCCGCACCCGGTAATTCATGCGCGACGACACATTCGAGTGTGAACCGTGTGACATGTTCAAGACAAGACTGATTAATAAAACAGATAAAAGAATGAATCTGATTAGAGAGATAAATAAATAAATAAATAAACTGAGCTTGGACATAAACGAGAGCAAATGTTAGAACACTTTTCTCTCAAATCCTATGTCTCACATAGCTCTGTGTGTGTGTGTGTGTGTGTGTGTGTGTTCTTTCGGCTTTGGCTCGATAACAGTGGTGTAACGCAGACTGACCGCTTCCTGATGTCTTTTAAATAACACAATAGATTCAAGGCGAACTTCACTGGTCTCAGGCAGATTTACTGGATTTTAACCAGCTTCTCCTCTCCTCTCCTCTCCTCTCCTCTCCTCTCCTTTCTTCTCCTTTCTTCTCCTTTCTCCTCCTCTCTTCTCCAATCATCTCCTCTCCTCTCTTCTTCTCTCCTCCTCTCTCCTCCTCTTCTCCTCTCTCCTCCTCTCTTCTCCTCCCCTCCTCTCTTCTCCTCTCCTCCTCTTTTCTCCTCTCCTCTCCTCTCCTCCTTTCCTCCTCTTCTCTTCTCTTCTCTTCTCTTCTCTTCTCCACTCCTCGTTCTTCTCTTCTCTTCTCTTCTCTTCTCTTCTCTTCTCCTCTCCGCGCATCTCCCCTCTCGCACCCTCATCCCAGGCTTCACTGCACATATCGACTCCCACAGCATGATGATTGGTCCTAGACCGTTTTTATGGGTGTGGTCCAGTAGCAGTAAAGCGGCCGAACACCTTAATAAGCGGTGACACTGTAAAGGGAATGCAGATGCACACAGAATAATAAATTATATTAAAAATCAGTCCGTAGCGCGAGGCACATTAAAGCAATATTCCCAATATTAATATACTAATATTATTTAGGGTTTAAATCTGTTAACTCTGTTTTTAACTCTGTTAAATTCTGTTACATTGCATTTAATTTTATTTAATTAAAATGCATTTATCAATGTTTCCTCGCCTCCGGAGGATGAAATTGAAGGTTCGTGTGTTTTATGTGGCTTTGTGGACCACATTCGTGCTTCTGTTCGTCCGAGTCGAATTCAGATACCATTTAAACGATGTCATCGATTTATCTGCACCGGCTTGCGCGTGCATGAGCTGCGTAATGGACTCTCAGAAGGATCCGTGGTTCAGAGAACACTACGACGGCCGGGTGCCAAAACTTATGAACAGGGCCAACAGCAATCTCAGCGCGCTAACATATAACTGGTGGAAGGTAAGTGCGTGTTTGTTTGTGTTTTTAAAACGTACAGTATGATTTATTGCAAGATTGTATTCCGAATTTTGATTATAATTTATTTAATATTAATACAAACACCAGGAACAAGCAACAAAAACATCTTTATTCTGTTACATTAATAATTGTTCAGTTTTTTTGTACTTTACTTTCACAACTATAACTTTATTTTATTTCACATAATTTTATGATGATTAGGTTTTAATTAACTGACTTCCTCTATTGACTTTATCATTGTTGTTTTTTTCTGTGAAGCTCGACAGATAAACTTTATTTATTTATTCGATCTTATTAATCTTATTTGTTTTTCTTATTCTTCTTCGAATTTCCTTTTTATGTATTTATGTATTTAAAACACCGCATTATTTGGCATGTGATTAAACAGACTTTAGGGTGTGACGTAAAAAAGACAAAATACATGAGCAAGGAGAAAAAAGACTTTTAAAAATAAAATACAATAATAACAGTGAATTGAAAAAAGTGTTTATTATGCAGAAAAGACTAGTCATGCTATTACGACCAGTCTAGGGTTGAGCTTCACAGGGTTGGGTTGAGTTATTCAGTAGCTTGGGATTCAGTGATTGATACCTTTAGAAATTCACAAAAAAAAGACACAAAATAGAATTTCTAGGTAAGGGTATTGGTATATTTTCAGAGATAATATCAGGCCAAAATAATAAACAAAAAAGTCTAATAGTCAGGTAAGTATTCTTCTTCCTCCAAGAGGAACTACACTCACTTTTAAGGAAAGGGGCCATAGAGTATGTTCCCCTCCCAGATCGGTAGTCCGGCTTTTACAGCCCATATTTCATTTTCCTATGAAGGACAGGGGGCTGCGGGCTCTGAACTGTACTCTGACGCTCAAGTTTTTGCTGTTACATGTTGGAGTGACCAGTCCTGTTCTTGGTGATCTCACTGTGGTGCTCTATATCCTCTATTTGTTTGCACTGTTCCTCGGTATATCTGATGTTTTAGAAATAATTTTATAAAATATATAAAATAAAATTATTTCATGTAATAACACATATCGAATAAATCATCCCAAACCACATGGAAGAATGTGGTATGGTCTGAAGAAAACAATGAACTGGAATCAGAAGTAAATATTATTGTTATGTGTAAAGATAGACAGATCGAGTGATTCCCTCAGCCGTGACATATTTGATATCAATCTAAAAAGAAAAATTCACCATGCTTTGAACCTTCGCTGGTGATTGCGGGTTACATGTCGGTATTCCTGTACAGGCCACATTCCATTTCAACAGACCAGCAACAAGAAAATATCTAAGCTTTTACATAGTGTGTGTGTGTGTGTGTGTGTGTGTGTGTGTTACATCGATTGTGATAATGAAAGAAACTACAAAGGAACAGAGACAGCAGAGATATGAACAGAATTCTTATTTAAAAATAATCTTTTATATCAATGTTAAAACTTGGTTTATGATTTGAGATCGATTTAAACACTATTAGAGATAATTAAATGGATATTATAAAATAAGTGTGTCAAAGTCAGCATATGAATATAATGTAATAATAATAATAAAAAAAAATAATAATAATAATAAATAATTATTATTATTATTATTGTTGTTGTTGTTGTTATTATATATAATTATAATTATATACATACATATATTATTATTATTATTATTATTATTATTATTATTATTATTATTATTATATAATTAAGCCAGCTTAATTGTGACTTGATTAAATAAATATATATATATTTTTTTTTTTATTTAGTTTCCTGAAACAGAAAAAAGTAGGGTAGATTATATCATGGTTATATAATTACATCATTCAATTATATTTGTTCTATAGCTTATATTTCAACTTGACATGTTTTATATTAATTTTTTTTTTAAATATCAACACTACGAACTCTTCAGGTAAAGAGAATGTGATGATTTATTTATGTGAACTTACAGTACATGCGTTTTTTTATGATTTGCTCTTTCACATCTGGTGCAGAAGCTGCAAGGGTTCCGAGCAGGGAACCTTGGTGATGTGGTAGAACCTCTGTTCTCACTGTTCCCTGATGAGGAACATTACATGGACTCCAGTCCTGACCGCTGTCGAACCTGTGCTGTGGTCGGCAACTCGGCCAACCTGCTCAGATCCCATTATGGTGCTATAATAGATGCTCATAACTTTGTCTTCAGGTGGGATTATCTATCTATCTATCTATCTATCTATCTATCTATCTATCTATCTATCTATCTATCTATCTATCTATCAAGGGCTCTGCTTGTCATTCTGGTACACCGACATGATCCCTGGTCTATCCCTTGCTTCAGGATGAACAACGCACCGACTAAAGGCTATGAGTCAGACGTCGGAGCAAAGACCACGCACAGAGCGATGTATCCCGAGAGCGCTGTAGACCTGGACAACTCCACCCATCTAGTGCTGATGCCTTTTAAATTGCTGGATCTACAGTGGCTCATTAGTGCTTTCACCAATAAGAACATCACAAGGTGAGATCACACAATGTGGATCACGTGGAGCTAGACGTCTTTAAGTTTTTAGGTTTGTCTCATTTTATTTTCCTTATTGTTTTCAGAACATATAAGAAAGTGAAGGCTACAATAAAAGCAAACAGAGACAAGGTGAGCAGCTCACTCTTCAATGTTCACTCTGCTAATGACGGTTTGAGGAACATCGTTTTACTCATGCACGTAGGACGTCACCTGGCGGTTCCTTCATCACCAGTCCGTAGTACACTGGGGTTTTATATGATGATACATTGTGCATCTCATTAGGCCAGGATTAAAACACACCATCTGGTGCTTTTATATTAAAATGATGAAGGACTGGGTGAAGAGATTGAGCCCAGTTCTTCCCATGTAAGGAGATTCCAGCTTTACATAAGCGCTGGCTGAGACTGAAGACTTGTTACACACACACACACACACACACACACACACAGGAAATTTAACAATATAAATGATTACACACAGACGTTTAATCAATTTAAAATCAAGCATCCTCCATACAAGTGCCTGTACTACAGAACTACTACAACTTGTTACTATAGAAATGATACATGATCCGTCAAAAAGTTCCCTTCGTTCGGGTCGATTCAGATTAAATGTCTCTTCTGTGTTGTTTTTAAAGGTGATGATCGTCAATCCTGAGTTTATTAGATACGTTTATGAAAGATGGTTGAAGAAACAAGGGAAATATCCATCTACTGGCTTTATCATGCTCATGTTGGCTCTGCACATCTGTGACCAGGTCAAAGCACTATGATTATTATTATTTATAAGAATTATTTTAAATTAAAACGACCTTCTTATGCCAAATTTCTGCTGTTGCACTATGTGCTGCATTGCATGATAAATATTGCCACTAATATCTCTGTCACAGGTGAATGTATTCGGATTCGGGGCGGGGCCAAATGGACGATGGTACCATTACTTTGACCACTGGCATCATCCGCTCGCTAACTCAGGTGTACACAAAGGGGGAGTTGAATATGACACCATCCTGAAACTTGAGCAGCATCAGATGATCAAAATGTTTAAAGGATGGTGAACTTTTGCATTGAGTACCAGGGCCTGTATTCATAAAGAGTCTGATAATGTCTAAACAATCTCAGAGAGCTCCTAATTTAGCTTAAAAATCCTAATTAGGAATCTTAAGAGAGTGATTCAGGACCAGAGCAACTCTGAACAAAGAAAAAACAACTTTAATCTTCGAGAGGGGGCGGAGCTTAACCTGTTACTAGGTGACACATTCTTTTGAAAACTTTTGGTTGTCTAACAAAAACATAGAAGCACTTTTAAAATCTGCTCTATTATAAACCTACACTTTGTCTCTATGTTCAGATATTTGAGGTTATATCGTGTAGGGATTACGTTGGTGACCGATCGTATTAGAGATGTTCTAACATGTAATATGTTATAAATGTAAATGTAAACATCTCTGACACAGAGCAGAAAAGTCATAGAGACAAATTATATCATTTCTGCCTCTGTGGCATTTCTGCTCTGTGTCAGAGACTTTAGAGTATCTTTAAATGACATAGTGGCAGAACATAGTGGTAAGCGTGTGTGTGTGTGTCTGCATGTGCGTGTCTGCATGTGTGTGTCTGCATGTGTGTGTCTGCATGTGTGTGCGTGTGTGTGTGCGTGTATGTGTGTGTGCGTGCGTGTGCATTTCTGTTCTGTTTTGGAGATGAGATGTTATCTCTAATATTATTGGTCACAAAAATAATCCCTACACGATCTGATCTGTATCATTTTATTAACTCTATCATTATTAAATATTAAACACAACACATTTCTTCTCCCTCTTCACCTTTCAGTCATTTTCTCCTCAGATAAAGAAACTCTTATCCTCTTACAAGTCCTTAAAAGAGCTCTTTTAAGTTATAAGATGTTTTATAACTGTTATCTTATATATATATCTGAGCCTCAGATGTATATATATATATATATATATATATATATATATATATATATACATATATATATATATATATATATATATATATATATATATATATGTATATATATATATATATATATATATATATATATATATATATATATATATATATATATATATATATACTGTATATAAAAAAAATACATCTGAATCTTTAACTTTAGGGGAAATTCTCCAGTGCATTTTCTCCTTATTTAATTTAATTTAATTATCTTTGAGATTATGAGGTAGGTATTTTTTTTCTCATGTATATTTTTTCTCACCTTGACAAAACTACATTTTTAAGACTTGACAGTTTTACATGATATAAAAAAAAACCTGAATGTATGAGTACCAACGTCATCTACACAGCCGTCTGAAGACCCAAACTGAATTGTTTGTTGTAAACACAATTGTTCATCTTCACTGTCACCAGCACAAGACAGATATCTGACCAGAGATGGTTGAACTATGAGTCAGATTTTGAGTTGAGCCTCTGAATCAGATCTGAGTCAGTTGAGTTAAGTCTGTCCCTTAAAGCCTAGTTAAAAGGAAGTAAAACTTTGTCTGATTAAATTTCTTATTCGCAGTTTTATTCATGTAAAGTAAAAATATTCTCAACACCTCCTCCAGTTTTGGGGAAATAACTACTGACTGCTTCAGATGTGCTGTATTTACTGAGCAAAGGTTCAGAAAATGGGGGGCACGGTGACTTAGTGGTTAGCACATTCGCCTCACACCTCCAGGGTTGGGGGTTCGATTCCCACCTCCGCCTTGTGTGTGTGGAGTTTGCATGTTCTCCCCGTGCCTCGGGGGTTTCCTCCGGGTACTCCGGTTTCCTCCCCCGGTCCAAAGACATGCATGGTAGGTTGATTGGCATCTCTGGAAAATTGTCCATAGTGTGTGATTGCGTGAGTGAATGAGAGTGTGTGTGTGTGCCCTGCGATGGGTTGGCACTCCGTCCAGGGTGTATCCTGCCTTGATGCCCGATGACGCCTGAGATAGGCACAGGCTCCCTGTGACCCGAGGTAGTTCGGATAAGCGGTAGAAGATGAATGAATGAATGAGGTACATAAAACTGGATATCTTGGAGTCATGGTGGTGCAGGGATCTCTAAACTATCTAGCGAGGAACGGGTTGACGTGGAAAAGGTGGTGGGCTGTTGATAAGAATGTATTTCATATTATTTGCTGTGATGATGACATGATGATGATGGTTCTCTTATCTATCAGTTGATATTCCTTATGATATATCAGTCACCCAAATAAACCCATGGCATTCTGTCTCAGTTTGGTACCTGGTGCTTGGTCCATGTTCTAAACTCTGCTCCTACACCACATTGATTTCTGTGCCTCATTTGCAATCACATGACTTCTCAGAAACATGTAGAATCTGAACATCCTGGTTGGTACCTGCATATACGTCCAATCAGTTCATCTATAGCTCTCATAAGCTTTGAAGAAAAAAAAAAACATTGCTTAGGTTTCTAAAGGTTTATTTCTTAAAGGACCAAAGAGGAAATCTGACCTTTTCTCTAATACTATTTTTATGTCAACTATAAAGATATTATACCTTAGAATTTGAAGGTGAAATGTCATTGTGAGTGGATCGCTATAAAAAGATAATGTAATATAAGACGAGGATAAAATATAATAGATTATTTATATACTTAATCTTTATATTATTCTTTATAATAACCTTTTGTTCTATGTTTATGTTCTGTGAAGCTGCTTTGAGACAACGTCAACTGTAAAAAGTGCTATACAAATAAATATTGAATAGTCAGGAATGAGCCACAACTGAAGTATAGATTGGATTAGATTAGATTGTTGTGAACTCTTATTAACTGATTTTAAGAACAAAAGTTAAGATAAAATAACAAAAAGTAAATTCCTGGTGTGAATTCTACCGTGCGACATCTTCACCTGAGATAAAATCTGAGTTGGAATCCTGACTCTGCCACACCCCTGGCTGGGAGCCATACTGTACCTCCAGAGAACCAGAATCCCTCAGAGTGTGTCTGCTTTGTGAAGCAACTTGAGAAGCAGTGAATTCTACCGTGCGACGTCTTCACCTGAGATAAAATCTGCAGACCGGTTTCATGCTGCTGATGTTTGTATCACAAGTAGCTACAGAATCTACAGATTTCCTTCTCATATATTTTCTCCATCTCAGAGATGAGTATTGTAAGATATACGGTGTACGTTGCTGTTAGAACAGTGCTGTTAGCTCCTCGGCCAGCAGATGGCAGTGTTTATGTTCACATGGCTCAGAAACATGCCACTTCATCCTCCTTTTCTGCCTCCTCTTCAGCCTTCTCCTAGTCTTCCCCTGATCTTCCTCCTCATCCACATCCTCTTTATCATCCTCCTGCACCTCCTCTACCTTTTCCTCCTCTTCATTTTCATCCTCCTCCTCTTTTTTCTCCTCCACTTCGTCTGCATCCTCTTTATCCTCCTCCTCTTCTTAATCTTTCTCTGCCTCCTCTTCATCCTCTACATCTTCTACCATTGCCTCTGCTTCATCCTCCTCTTTCTCTTTTCCTCCACTACCTCCTCTTCCTCTGCACCTAATCATCCTTCTCCTCATTTCCTCTTCCTCCTCTTACACCTTTACCCCAACTGAGGGCTCCAAGGAGGTGTTTGGACTAAGTATTTGCCGGATCGTCCGAAGATGCGAGTTGGAATCCTGACTCTGCCACACCCCTGGCTGGGAGCCATACTGTACCTCCAGAGGACCAGAATCCCTCAGAGTGTGTCTGCTTTGTGAAGCAACTTGAGAAGCAGTTTTAATAAAATGTGCTTCACTGGCTTCACATGTTTCAGAGGAAGCCTGTGTTAGCTTCCACAGTCCCTGAGTGCTAGCTGTCGTACGATAGTAGCAAGCGGGCTGTTACGTCACCACATCCCCTACTAATTAACAATTTATTAATTGAATCATGAATCATTAACACATGAATAACAGCCATTCTTCCTCCAGGTTGTCTCTTTATCACACAGTCCAACATCATGCAGCGTAGAAATGATGTTAATAAAACCGAATAAATAGCCACTAGAAATAGAAATGAAACCGAATAAATAGCCAGTATCTCAGTAATATAGGCTCTCAATTAGCGTCTCTGTATGTTGGGTCAAACCGAGGTGCTGAGAAAGACCATGTGATGAGACGAGAGGAAAATTCTTCCATCGTCTCCAGTAAAGTGTTATCAGTCAATAAATATCTGTTTTAGTTTTCTATATCGTGTTTAAGTCATTATTTATATATTTTATAAAATACAATGTTATCTAAATACAATATGTGATGCTGAGGTTTTTTTTTTTTATTAAAAATAAGCTCCAGTTCATGTTCTCTAAACAATAAACACTGTTTAACACATGATTTTTAGTCTGATTATTTGCATTGAGCATATCACAATATAGAGGTTGTTCTTATGTACTAATTTAGCATTTTTGTCTGATTATTTGCCATTGAGACATATCACAATAGAGAGATTAGCAACCTGCGCGGCGCAGATCGATTGACACATGAGATCAATGTAACGCGAGAGTGATAAGCTTTTGAATGGCTCTCGCAGAACTTTGATGTCATAGATTGATTTGTCTGCGCAGTGCTGCATGCAGTCAAATACATGTAAACGCATGTAAAAGCATTCTGCTTGTATTAAGTCCACGACGATCTAATAAAATATGTTTGACAGATAAGGGAATCTTACAGAACATACATAAAGTTGGGTCTTTTCACCTTTAAGCAAAAAAGCATGGGTCAATTTTTAATGTCCTCATTAAGAGCTTCGGAATCTACAAACATTGTCTGTTTCCCTAACTGTCAAAAACTAATGAGTAACTAACATGGATTAGCTGCGGTCGTTAACCAAGGACTAAAACAAACCAACGTAACCAGAAATATAATTTCCTAACATTCAGTATCATAAAACACATTCTCACTTGTGTAATGTAATCCCTTACTGTCTGGTTTTTAGATTTCTTTCGTTTGAACAACCAAAAGCAGCACAGAAGCCCGGCATCGTCCATGCATTTGAGGTAAAGGAGCACCGTACAAAGATGGCGGCTGTTTTGACGCATTTTTAGGACCCCAATGCGACATCTAGTGTATATATCAAAACGGGCTCAAAACGTGTCTTTGCCTAGCAAGTCTGTCCAGTTATTTGTGATCGGCAATTTTCCACTTATTCCCGCCTCCGTGGGTAGATGGTGAATTATGATTGGATAAAGGGGGGAGTTGAGAACTGCCGAGGGAGTGAGAGGCTCCTGCAAGTATAAGTCGGATATAGATAAAATACCCACTGGCAAAGTGCGTTAAACTGTCTATTTGGCGAAAGAAGTGTTAAGCCGCCTTCACACTGCACACGACAAACGACCGCCGATAAACCGGAAGTCATTCATTTCGCTGCGTGAGGTGCCGACCATCTGCGGATCCGTTAAAAAATTTGAACTACACCGCATCCGATATGCCGACCGGATGTGATGTATTCCAATGTTGTCCAATCAGGTTCGTGTGCGCGAGGTGGTAAGCATTATTAAAAAGCATTAATATAAACTTTTGTAATTTTTAAACTTTATCAAAAACAATCTTTTTGTTTTAAATACATTGTTATTGATAAAAAAGTAATAAATTATTAATATTTATATTGTATTGTGTATATAATATTTATATTGTATTATATTGTGAAGAATCCGCTTCTCTCCCATGTTAACGTCCGCACGATCATATTGCACATTACGTGCGACTGTCACTAGGGGGCGAAATCCGACAGTCGTGTGCAGTGTGAAGGCGTTTTGTTCTAGTCTGCTGTATAGCGCAGCCCGTCGCTACCCTAACTATCGGGACTAAGCTGAAAAGAGAATATTCTATCTGACGGTTTTCCAACAGTGTGTTTAGTTTATTTAATTATCGTGACGGAGAGGAATTCATGGAGCAGTTGTGACTCTATATCGGACGTGGTTTGTAGTCTCGTTGCCATGGTGATACAGTATAGCGTTGCTGTTCGGGAGAGAAGGCCGTGAGACTACAGGAATATCTACCGCTTCATGTAAGGGAAGTTCGCGTTTCAACCACCTTGGAAGGCATTCAGGTGATCTGTATATTGTGTTATTTCAGCTCGTAAGAGTGAAGAGGCCATTAGTTGTTTTAAAGGCCACCACGATCCCCAGCAACGTTACAGGCGTGTGTGTGTGTGTGTGTGTGTGTGTGTGTGTGGGTCCATGCATGTTTCATGAATTATAATATTATGTATTCTATTTTCCCGGAGTTTTGGGTTATTGATGCTTTTGTTTATGTTCCTGACATTGATCTGAAGTATATGTGTAACACTGAATCTCTGCACATTGTTTACTCGGGGTTGTTACTATCTAGGATTGAGTTAATTTAGTGTAATGTTCATACATCTTCTGGGAGTTATCCTGAAATCTACCCTGTAAATTTCTGAGAAGGTAGTTTAAAGGGGCTATTCAGAAGGAAGAAATACACAACAGGTTTACCTTCAAATTTGTCTTTTGTTTGTTACATATACTTAAAACAATTACTTGATATTTCAATTTGTACATAAATAAATGTAATTAAGTTTACTTGGGATTTGATTGAAGCTTTGTGATAACTTACTGCAGTTTGTGTGTACACTGTCTAATTAAGCTTATAAGTAGACAGAAGTACAATAGGGAGGAAAGTGATATCCCATTGAGAGACAAAGTAAGAACCCGGTCCTCCATCCAATTCAAGTTTAAGGGTAGAGGGCGCTACATGCTTAATATGCTTTTATTCTACAGGTGTTTTTTCTCAATAAACCCAGAAAAGGGAATCAATGTACAGAATAAAAACTCCAAGCGTCAACTTGAACCCTCGAGTCCCCCGATACAGGATCTATTTTCAAGCGGCGGTTGAAGACCTACTTATTCAGGAAACACTTCAACTAGCACTTCTTTCCTTATCTTTTGCATTAAAACAAAAAAAAAACCTTTTACACTTTTTCACTGTAACTTTGAACAAATGTTTTAAACTCATGGTCTCTTAAGTATGTGACCTAGTGAGCCAGCAATAATGTGTTCAATGTTCGAGATTTAAGCACTTATGTACGTCGCTCTGGATAAGAGAGTCTGCTAAATGCTGTAAATGTAAATTCTCTAATCTCGAGTGGCGTTAAGCCTAAATATTGACTCTTTCCGTTGACTCTGTTTGTTTGAGAAGAGGTACTGTTTTCACTTTGTTAAATCCACAATGTATATTATGGTTAAAGCACTATGTAATTTGTTTTAAACTCTTAGGTGCACTGTAACTCTTTCTGGTAGAGGGTCTGTATGTATCTTGCATTAATTCAATTAGAACTGTTTTAATGCAGAAAAAAATACCTTAACAAACCTGCATTCTTACTGTAAGGGGGATTGCCTCTCTGCAGATCTGACCTGTAACTTGGCCTATTGGCATCACCTGATTTGTCTATATGGAGATCGATAAGTCTTTGTTACTATACCAGTAATTATTTGAGCAATGATACTTAAAGTGTCACTTTTGCATTAATAATTGAATGTCGCTATAATTGCTAAAATGACTTTTTTTTTCCTCCTTGTATTTCCTTGATTAACCACATGCCATTAAGAGCATAGATTACTGTTCAGATGAATGAATGTTGCCTTATGGTAAAAACTGTAATAATTTAAAATGTTTATTCTGGAATACATTTTCCTGCTGTTTTAAGGAAAATAATATAGTTGTCATTGTATATGTTTGTGGTATTAAAATAAAATATATTTGCTTTCCTCACCAGTTCTGTGTGTTATTGAATAATTTATCAGTTTTCATTTTTCTGATGCTGCCAGTTTTTATTGTAAATTTTACAGTTGACTTAAGTATGATGTAAATACTTGCAAGTGAATTGTAAAATTTACAGTAAAAACCAGCAGCTGTGTTTGTCGGTAATCTACCGTAAAAATAAATTTGTTTTTCTGTTTACAGTACATTTAAAGGTGAAATGTAAAATTTACGGTAAAAAAAAAAACTGGCAGCTGTGGTTGCCAGAAATCTACTGTAAAAACGTCAATTTTCTTTGTACCGTAAACAAACATTTCGACTGTAATTTTTACGGTACATTTCTGGCAACCACAGCTGACAGTTTTTTACCGTAAATTTTACAGGATTTAAATTTTTTTTTTTACAGTGCAGCCTTCACTGCACATATCGAGTCCCACAGCATGATGATTGGTCCTAGACCGTTTTTATGGGTGTGGTCCAGTAGCAGTAAAGCGGCCGAACACCTTAATAAGCGGTGACACAGTAAAGGGAATGCAGATGCACACAGAATAATAAATTCTATTAAAAATCAGTTCGTAGCGCGAGGCACATTGAAGCAATATTCCCCACTGGTCTAATGCACAGATGCTTTATTTTGGGTGAATTTTTCATTCTGTTAAATTCTGTTACATTGCATTTAATTTCATTTAATTAAAATGCATTTATCAGTGTTTCCTCAGCTCTGGAGGATGGAATTGAAGGTTCGTGTGTTTTACGTGGCTTTGTGGACCACATTCGTGCTTCTGTTCGTCCGAGTCGAATTCAGATACCATTTAAACGATGTCATCGATTTATCTGCGCCGGCTTGTGCGTGCATGAGCTGCGTAATGGACTCTCAGGAGGATCCGTGGTTCAGAGAACGCTACGACGGCCGGGTGCCAAAACTTATGAACAGGGCCAACAGCAATATCAGCGAGCTAACATATAACTGGTGGAAGGTAAGTGCGTGTTTGTTTGTTTGTTTGTGTTTTTAAAACGTATGATTCATTCCAAACTTTTATTTCATATTAATACAAACATTTATTTAATATTAATACAAACCCCAGGAGGGGTGTATCCTGCCTTGATGCCCGATGACGCCTGAGATCCTGAGGCTCCCCGTGACCCGAGGTAGTTCGGATAAGCGGTAGAAGATGACTGAATGAATGAATGAAACACCAGGAACAAGCAACAACGAAAGACATTTTTATTCTGTTACATTAATAATTGTTCAGTTTTTTTTGTACTTTACTTTCACAACTATAACTTTAATGCATTGTATTTCATTTTATTTCATATAATTTTATGATGATTGGGTTTTAGTTACTGACTATTGATTTTATCATTGTTTTTTTTCTGTGAAGCTCGAGAGATAAACTTTATTTATTACATTTTAACCTAACGCATATTCGATCTTATTAATCTTATTTGTTTTCTTATTCCTCTTCGAATTTCCTAAACACTTTTTTCAATTCACTGTTATTATTGTATTTTATTTTTAAAAGTCTTTTTTCCTCTTTGCTCGTGTCTTTTCTTGCTTTTTTTATGTCACACCCTAAAGCCTGTTTAATCACATGCCAAATAATGTGGTGTTTTAAATACAAAAAAAAATAGTCATGCTGTTACAAACCAGTCTAGGGTTGAGCTTGATTGATACCTTTATAAATTCACAAAAAAAAGACACAAAATAGAATTTCTAGGTAAGGGTATTGGTATATTTTCAGAGATAAATAATATATACAAAACAAGCCTAATAGGTAACTATTCTTCAGCAGCAAGCCAAGCGGGTGTTGCACTGCACACCATTAAAGAGCGCTACGACGGTGGCAAGAGGTTGGACCCTCAGGCGGTAACTGAGGTCCGCTGAGCCACGGATCTCGCGCTCCATGCCACAAAGCATACGCCCTCTCCACAGGCCATTCAGTGGCTGAGCTGGTTGCTACGCACCTGTGGCTCAACTTAACAGGAATCAAAGATGAGGATAAATCCTTTCTCCTGGACGACACAATTTCACCTCAGTGCTTGTACGGCGACATAGTTTAATGATTTATTTATGTGAACTTACAGTACATGCGTTTTTTTTATGATTTGCTCTTTCACATCTGGTGCAGAAGCTGCAAGCGTTCAGATCAGGGAACCTTGGTGATGTGGTAGAACCTCTGTTCTCACTGTTCCCTGATGAGGAACATTACATGGACTCCAGTCCTGACCGCTGTCGAACCTGTGCTGTGGTCGGCAACTCGGCCAACCTGCTCAGATCCCATTATGGTGCTATAATAGATGCTCATAACTTTGTCTTCAGGTGGGATTATCTATCTATCTATCTATCTATCTATCTATCTATCTATCTATCTATCTATCTATCTATCTATCTATCAAGGGCTCTGCTCGTCTTTCTGGTACACCGACATGATCCCTGGTCTATCCCTTGCTTCAGGATGAACAACGCTAATACTGAAGGCTATGAGTCAGACGTCGGAGCAAAGACCACGCACAGAGCGATGTATCCCGAGAGCGCTGTAGACCTGGACAACTCCACCCATCTAGTGCTGCTGCCTTTTAAAGTGCTGGATCTACAGTGGCTCATTAGTGCTTTCACCAATAAGAACATCACAAGGTGAGATCACACAATGTGGATCACGTGGAGCTAGACGTCTTTAAGTTTTTAGGTTTGTCTCATTTTATTTTCCTTATTGTTTTCAGAACATATAGGAAAGTGAAGGCTACAATAAAAGCAAACAGAGACAAGGTGAGCAGCTCACTCTTCAATGTTCACTCTGCTAATGGCGGTTTGAGGAACATCGTTTTACTCAGACACGTATGACGTCACCTGGCGGTTCCTTCATCACCAGTCCGTAGTACACTGGGGTTTTATATGATGATACATTGTGCATCTCATTAGGCCAGGATTAAAACACACCATCTGGTGCTTTTATATTAAAATGATGAAGGACTGGGTGAAGAGATTGAGCCCAGTTCTTCCCATGTAAGGAGATTCCAACTTTACGTAAGCGCTGACTGAGACTGAAGACTTCTTCATTAAAATGTTACACACACACACACACACACACACACACACACACACACACACACACACACATATCAATCAATTCAGATTAAATGTCTCTTCCGTGTTGTTTTTAAAGGTGATGATCGTCAACCCCGAGTTTATTAGATACGTCTATGAAAGATGGTTGAAGAAACAAGGGAAATATCCATCTACTGGCTTTATCATGCTCATGTTGGCTCTGCACATCTGTGACCAGGTCAACGCACTATGATTATTATTATTCATAAGAATTATTTTAAATTAAAACGACCTTCTTATGCCAGATTTCTGCTGTTGCACTATGTGCTGCATTGCATGATAAATATTGCCACTAATATCTCTGTCACAGGTGAATGTATTCGGATTCGGGGCGGGGCCAAATGGACGATGGTACCATTACTTTGACCACTGGCATCATCCGCTCGCTAACTCAGGTGTACACAAAGGGGGAGTTGAATATGACGCCATCCTGAAACTCGAGCAGCATCAGATGATCAAAATGTTTAAAGGATGGTGAACTTTTGCATTGAGTACCAGGGCCTGTATTCATAAAGAGTCTAATAATGTCTAAACAATCTCAGAGAGCTCCTAATTTAGCTTAAAAATCCTAATTAGGAATCTTATCTTAAGAGTGATTCAGGACCAGAGCAACTCTGAACAAGGAGAAAACAACAACTTTTATCTTAGAGAGGGGGCGGAGCTTAACCTGTTACTAGGTGACACATTCTTTTGAAGACTGTGATTGGTTGTCTAACAAAAAAAAGCAGCACTTTTAAAATCTGCTCTATTATAAACCTACACTTTGTCTCTATGTTCAGATATTTGAGGTTATATCGTGTAGGGATTACGTTGGTGACCGATCGTATTAGAGATGTTCTAACATGTAATATGTTATAAATGTAAATGTAAACATCTCTGACACAGAGCAGAAAAGTCATAGAGACAAATTATATCATTTCTGCCTCTGTGGCATTTCTGCTCTGTGTCAGAGACTTTAGAGTATCTTTAAATGACATAGTGGCAGAACATAGTGGTAAGCGTGTGTGTGTGTGTCTGCATGTGCGTGTCTGCATGTGTGCGTCTGCATGTGTGTGCGTGCGTGTGTGCGTGCGTGTGTGTGTGCGTGCGTGTGCATTTCTGTTCTGTTTTGGAGATGAGATGTTATCTCTAATATTATTGGTCACAAAAATAATCCCTACACGATCTGATCTGTATCATTTTATTAACTCTATCATTATTAAATATTAAACACAACACATTTCTTCTCCCTCTTCACCTTTCAGTCATTTTCTCCTCAGATAAAGAAACTCTTATCCTCTTACAAGTCCTTAAAAGAGCTCTTTTAAGTTATAAGATGTTTTATAACTGTTATCTTCTCTTTCGTTTTGAGGGGACACGGACACGTCACCAGGAGAAACTCTTTACACTGAGAATCTTTATGAATACAGGCCCTGGTGTTACATGTAGCTAAAGAAATGTAATGGTTCATGTGTTTATATAAGAAAACTGCTGGAGTAAAAAAAAAAACGAGCCTCAGATATATATATAAAAAAAATACATATGAATCTTAACTATGTTATTACTAATTATTACTAATAATTATTACTATGACAGAGGTAGGATTTTTTTTTTTTACATGTAGGTATTTTTGTTCCCTTGACAAAACTACATTTTTAAGACTTGACAGTTTTACAAGATATAAAAAAAACCTGAATATATGAGTACCAACGTCATCTACACAGCCGTCTGAAGACCCAAACTGAATTGTTTGTTGTAAACACAATTGTTCGTCTTCACTGTCACCAGCACAAGACAGATATCTGTCAACCAGAGATGGTTGAACTATGAGTCAGATTTTGAGTTGAGCCTCTGAGTCAGATCTGAGTCAGTTGAGTTAAGTCTGTCCCTTAAATCCTAGTTAAAAGGAAGTAAAACTTTGTCTGATTAAATTTCTTATTCGCAATTTTATTCACGGGGGGACACGGTGGCTTAGTGGTTAGCACATTCGCCTCACACCTCCAGGGTTGGGGTTCGATTCCCGCCTCCACCTTACTCCGGTTTCCTCCCCCGGTCCAAAGACATGCATTGTAGGTTGATTGGCATCTCTGGAAAATTGTCCGTAGTGTGTGATTGTGTGAGTGAATGAGAGTGTGTGTGTGTGTGTGTGTGCCCTGTGATGGGTTGGCACTCCATCCAGGGTGTATCCTGCCTTGATGCCCGATGACACCTGAGATAGGCACAGGCTCCCCGTGACCCGAGGTAGTTCGGATAAGCGGTAGAAAATGAATGAATGAATGAATGAATTTTATTCACGTAAAGTAAAAATATTCTCAACACCTCCTCCAGTTTTGGGAAAATAACTACTGACTGCTTCAAATGTGCTTCACGGAGTCATGGTGGTGCAGGGATCTCTAAACTATCTAGCGAGGAACGGGTTGACGTGGTAAAGGTGGTGGGCTGTTGATAAGAATGTATTTCATATTATTTGCTGTGATGATGACATTATACCATGATGCTATGTCTAAATCTCTGGTTCTCTTATCTATCAGTTGATATTCCTTATGATATATCAGTCACCCAAATAAACCCATGGCATTCTGTCTCAGTTTGGTACCTGGTGCTTGGTCCATGTTCTAAACTCTGCTCCTACACCACATTGATTTCTGTGCCTCATTTGCAATCACATGACTTCTCAGAAACATGTAGAATCTGAACATCCTGGTTGGTACCTGCATATACGTCCAATCAGTTCATCTTATAGCTCTCATAAGCTTTGAAGAAAAAAAAAACATTGCTTAGGTTTCTAAAGGTTTATTTCTTAAAGGACCAAAGAGGAAATCTGACCTTTTCTCTAATACTATTTTTATGTCAACTATAAAGATATTATACCTTAGAATTTGAAGGTGAAATGTCATTTTGAGTGGATCGCTATAAAAAGATAATATAATATAAGACGAGGATAAAATATAATAGATTATTTATATACTTAATCTTTATATTATTCTTTATAATAACCTTTTGTTCTGTGTTTATGTTCTGTGAAGCTGCTTTGAGACAACGTCAACTGTAAAAAGTGCTATACAAATAAATTTTGTATTAGATTAGATATTTAGATTAGATTATTGTAAACTCATATTAACTGATTTTAAGAACAAAAGTTAAGATAAAATAACAAAAAGTAAATTCCTGGTGTGAATTCTACCGTGCGACGTCTTCACCTGAGATAAAATCTGAGTTGGAATCCTGACTCTGCCACACCCCTGGCTGGGAGCCATACTGTACCTCCAGAGAACCAGAATCCCTCAGAGTGTGTCTGCTTTGTGAAGCAACTTGAGAAGCAGTTTTAATAAAATGTGCTTCACTGGCTTCACATGTTTCAGAGGAAGCCTGTGTTAGCTTCCACCCTCCCTGAGTGCTAGCTGTCGTACGATAGTAGCAAGCTGGTTGCTACGTCACCACATCCACTGCTAATTAACAATTTATTAATTGAATCATGAATCATTAACACATGAATAATAGCCCTTCTTCCTCCAGGTTGTCTCTCTATCACACAATCCGACATGATGCAGCGTAGAAATGATGAAACCGAATAAATAGCCAGTATCTCAGTAATATAGTCTCTCAATTAGCGTCTTGGTCCGTTGGGTCGAACTGAGGTGCTGAGAAAGACCTTGTGATGAGACGAGAGGAAAATTCTTCCATCATCTCCTACCCCTCACCCCACCCCAGCCCACCCCACAAGGCCACGGACTGGTGTTATGCTCCATAATGAAGACAGATCCACGTGTCAGGGGAGAAAGCAACGCTTTACATTCAGCAGATGCTCAGTTCCTACATTACTGAACCGAGCCTGGTCTCAATTCCCCACACGTCCTGCTCTGAGAGGGAGCTGGAAGGTGTTTATGGGAATAAGTGGATAAAAGTGAAGCCGTGTAATGAGGGAGGCTGGACACAAGAGCAGCACTGCCTCAGGATACCTCACAGGATTCTCTCTTAATCTGCTGGATGTTTAAAAGAAGATATCACTCTTCAGGATAGAGAGAGCCGCTGTGCTTACTTACATGTCCCCAGTCTTTAAAGAAACACCTGTAAACTAACACTCTTTCTAATACACCATGAATGATGATGGAGAAATATCCACGTGTGGAATTGTGGAATTGTAGAATTGATGGTCTATTAAATAATATAAATTTTTTTTGGGTTCCTTTTTTTTTCACAAGTTCATCATTTTTCACTCACCGCTATGTGAACCGTTTAGGTAAGTAGTAAAACACTTTAAAATAAAATGTTGGGGTTCTGATTTTTGTCTAACAGCACTGACTGTACGTGTCTTACAAAGCACTGACACTGGAGACTCCTTCCATAAATGTTCACCGTATCAGCGTCCACGAATATGATCAGTCAGATTTAATAACAAATATGAAACGTGATTTTATTGCTTAATAAACTTCATTTAAAGATGTTTCTAACGGCTAGAGTGACTGATGTAGAGTGAGTGTGATCAGATCATATAGTGTTTACATAAAGCAAATTATTACAGTGTGAAATCTTACAAGAATGTTAGAAATATAACTATAGTTTAGGTAATTAAACTATGTATAGTAGAATAGAGCAGAGGCAGAGCTGCTGTTATAAAATAAAATGACCAATTAGAAACCAGAATTCAACACAAACAACAAGGTGTCAAGTCTACCTTGTATTCAGTACTAAAAAAGACACGTTCCTGAGGACACGGTGTCCAGAAAACCTCGCAAAAACTGAAGAACGTTATAAAAATAAAAATAAAAAAACAATGTACAAAATGTTTACAAAATGTTTATGCACTTGGTTGAGATGAAAATGTCATTTAAATACAGAAATTATTAATTGTTATTTCTTTAAAAGATATTACGTCCCAGGTGTTTGCTCCTCCTGCACAACAAAAATTTATTTTATTGTGTTTATTGCACCATCAGGTCCAGATTATTTTCTTATAAACATTGGCTTTCTGTTTGATTAAATTTCACAACCTTCTGCTCACAGCACAACGTCTCCGAGCTCCGAATGTCTCCTGCAACTTTTTAAATCTTTTTCTACAACATTAGTTTTGCAGCATCAGTTGCTACAAAATCTGTTTTTATGGTGTCATTCATAACGTTCATGTTTCTCTCAGTGGTTTTTATTTGTTTTGGCATTGAGAGGGCCCTAGAGATCGAAACTTTTGATAAACTACCTGTATTCTGCTCTGTTATAACACGTTATCCCTCGAGGAATATATTGTGTTATTTTCTGAAAGAAATGATGCAGTGTCAAGCTTCTGTGAACATGATTGCAGTGTATTCTTCTGTAAAATAGACAGGAGTTGTGTGAATGTGAAAGAATCTGGCAATCTTTGTGTGTGATAAATGATAAACACCTGCCTGGGGGCGACTAATGGAGAAATAAAACCAGATGGGTGAAGAGAGAAGTGAGAAATATGCACAATTTCTACTTTGATCTAAATACAATCCATATTTCTGCACATCGTTATTTAAACTGTCCTGAGGAAGGATCTGGAAGGCCACAATGCGGCGAATTGAAGTTGATGGAAAGCCGACGATTCTAAACCACCTCACAGAGCAATCAAGCCACAATCAAGAAGAAGGTCCCGGAGCTAAACGAGAGAAGACACAATTTGGATCGCTGATTCAATGGAGAAGCAAAGACAAATCTGAGCAACGGAAGGTCAATAGCGATGAAGGATTAATGCCGAAGAAGTCGTCGTGTAGGTCAGAAGATCAATGCAAGTCAAGCTATGATCAGATCAATGACGCCGGATTGGTGCCCAGGAACGTTGTGCTGTTTGAGAAGAGAAAATAATCTCTAAACAAACCAACACCCATAGCATTATCTCTACTTTCACAGAACTTTCTGAGACTGGCTGAAATAATGTGAAGGAAAACAATCAGATGATCGACGGTGTGGCGACAGAGAAGACAATCACTTAGATAAATGTAATTCCAACTGAAGCTGTACACTAGCAGCGTTTCTTCATTTTCTTTCCTGCAGTTCATTCTGCTTGTACCTGCTTGCAGTGTTTCTGGTTAATTTGAACTCTTAGGCTTAGTGGAGAGAGATTAAGCTTTAGCCCGGATTAATTTGCCTAAATACATTGACATTTTTATCCCTGTACAAATACATCCACAAATAATGTGGATGTGAATTTAGAAAATGTGTAACATTGCCAAAGAAAGAGCAACATGTGTTTAATATTGCTGGTTGAGTTTACAGAGATATGAGTAGGTATGGGGGCAGGAGGTACAGTATGGGGGCAGGAGGTATGGGGGCAGGAGGTACAGTATGGGGGCAGGAGGTATGGGGGCAGGAGGTACAGTATGGGGGCAGGAGGTATGGGGGCAGGAGGTACAGTATGGGGGCAGGAGGTATGGGGGCAGGAGGTATGGGGGCAGGAGGTACAGTATGGGGGCAGGAGGTATGGGGGCAGGAGGTACAGTATGGGGGCAGGAGGTATGGGGGCAGGAGGTACAGTATGGGGGCAGGAGGTATGGGGGCAGGAGGTATGGGGGCAGGAGGTACAGTATGGGGGCAGGAGGTATGGGGGCAGGAGGTATGTGGGCAGGAGGTATGATAATAACTTTTAATCCATATACACAAAATCAGCAGGACTGGCATTCAGAGACAGTAAAAACAGGACCACTATGAATCCAGTCTCATCTAGACCAGGGGTTCCCAAACTTTTCAGACCGCGACCCCCAATATTAGACTGCTGACGACCCACGAACCCCCTTCCCCCCTCATTTCTGTGTTTTCCTCCAACAGCTTGTGAGGATTTGTGATTTAGTTACAGACTGACAGAGCTAAGACAAAAAGGAACACAATCTCTAAGCCAGGCTATTTTATTAACAAATTATGGACAAAAACAAATACATCCCATAACTGTGAAATGCTTACAGACAGAATACGGACAAGTTGCCTGTAACACGCGTACAGCGTCGGCTGACGCCATGGAACAATTATAACTTCATGTATAATTGTATTGTAATTGTAAATGTATTCAGAAAAAACGCCTAATATGATGGATGGGTGCTGTGCCCACGCGGAGCAAAGCAGGTCCACTCTAGGTTCAGTTTTAGAGATCGCAGATCATCTTCCACATTATCTGACGGCAGATGATTTGCTGTGGTTACATTGAATAGTGACCTTAACTGTCGTAATTAATCGGAGCAAAGAAAGTTTTATTTCCAGTTTATTTTAATTATCCTAAATTTATACTCGCATCATTACAACCTTTTTTAACATATAAAAAAAAATTAAATAAATAAATAAAAATAAAAAAATAAATAAAGTTTCTAGAAATCATCTCACGACCCCCCCACCCCCCACTCCGCGACCTCCCACTTTGGGAACTGTTGATCTAGATAACCTACTGTAACTATCAGAAACATCAACCCAATGCTAGCAAACAGCACAAAGCTATGCTAACAAGAAATACAAGGGGTGGAAAAATGCCTAAATTAGTAGAAGTTCAAACAGAACAGTCTTATCTGCTCTCAAACCAGGGGAGCTGGCTGTAAAACACCTACAACAGGCTACCAGGCTAGCAGTGAGTCAAGATGGATGAATCAAGGGATTCACGTTTAAAGAGCTGCTTTTAACCTTTTATGGTCATGTTCTTGCCTTCCCATTGGGCAAGTTCTTTCAACCAGTTAATGGTGACCGCTGCAGAGACCAACGTATAGGAGCACCACTAGGAGGGGTTAAAGTGTTGGGCTACTGATTGGAAGGTTGTGAGCTTGAATCCCAGGGCCACCGAAGTGGCTACTACTGGGCCCTTGAGCAAGGCCCTTAACCATCATTTGCTCAGTTTTAAAAAAAAATTATTCACAGCCAGAATTAATTCACTAGAGGATCTAAATCAAAAGCAAAATCTGAGAACCAACTCGAATTTTTTTACTTACATTTACGGCATTTAGCAGACGCCTTTATATCCAGAGCAACTTACATATTTATCTCATTTTCATACAACTGAGCAATTGAGGATTAAGGGCCTTGCTCAGGGGCCTAGCAGTGGCAGCTTGGTGGACGTAGGAATCGAGCTCACAACCTTCCGATTGGTAGCCCAACACCTTAAACACTAGTCTACCACATACTTAAACAAATTGTGTAAATAATCAAGTATAAAATGATTATATTTAAGGTTATATCATGGGGCTCTGGCTGTGTTTCAGCTGTACATCCACACACCAAGGAGTAGGTAGTTGTCCTGCATCTGGGTTATTTGCCACAAAGAGTTCAATCGTCTGTGGCCACCACCTTCAGATCCATTCCCGTTTTGCAGGTTGTCTAGCTGTTGCCTCTCAAGTGCTTCGGTTGTCCCTTTTATTTGCACCAAAGCATTTAAAACTGATTTACAATCACTTTCAGACTGATATCTCTGAAGTTTAACTGACTTGGTGTTTTTCAGCTAAAAACAAAAAAGGACAAAACGAATGTGAGTGAAATCCTGGTTGAGCCGGTGGTTCATTATAGGTGCTCCATTTGACCCGGGTTGTGTTGTGATGCGCACCTAAAATCGAGCATAAAATTGTCTAGTGTGTAGCCAGCCTTAGTGTTCACTTACTTTTTTGAGCAGTGCATTTAACTTGTAACAAACCCCATGTCTGGAAAGGAAAATCCCATAAAACCCCATTCCCCGTTCCCCAGTACTGATTACTCCAATCCTGTCCACATCCCGAGCACTAGCTCGTCTTACATCTCTGATATTGTGTCCTTGTTTCCCAGGATGCACCGAGTCAACCGAGATGCTGTTTTTTTTTTTTCATTGCTAAACATAATCATACCAGAGAAGAAAGAAAATTCCTTTTATTCTGACTTTATTCTAAATAACAGTGTGTGGAAGCAAGAAGTTTCCTCCAAAGACTGGATAAAGACTCTGAGATCTCCTCAGGGGACATCAGGGCTGAGTGAGCTTCACATTCACACAGAATCTTCTTGCAAATATAAGCATGACAAACAGCTCTGTGAGCTCATCTAGTTGTAGCTCTAGTGAATAAATCTGCTGGATTTATCTATCTCTGTCCCTGTTAATCTGAATTTTTCTGTGGACGCAGGGTTGGACATCCTCCGTTGGGTCTCGGTGGAAAAGCTTCGGCTTAGAACGAGACGGTTCATAAGATCATGATTAATGTTGGGTTTCTTCAACAACTATAGACAATCACTTTGTTGAGTTCTCTGTTCTGATTGGTCAGGAAGATTTGATTTAACAACAAATATCATAGGTTTAAATGAACACACTCATTTGTTAATATAACGCTTTATGGTTTCCATAGTAACAGTAAGAGTGTGTGATGTTTATGTAACACGTATGGAAGGAGTCTTCAGTGTCAGCGCTTTATAAAAGTCAGAGTTAAAACTGGAACTTTAAGATTTAGCAGGTAGAATAATATTGATAATGTTACTATTGGGGGGGCACGGTGGCTTAGAGGTTAGCACGTTTGCCTCACACCTCCAGGGTTGGGGGTTCGATTCCCACCTCCACCTTGTGTGTGTGGAGTTTGCATGTTCTCCCTGTCCCTCGGGGGTTTCCTCCGGGTACTCCGGTTTCCTCCCCCGGTCCAAAGACATGCATGGTAGGTTGATTGGCATCTCTGGAAAATTGTCCATAGTGTGTGATTGCGTGAGTGAATGAGAGTGTGTGTGTGTGTGCCCTGTGCTGGGTTGGCACTCCGTCCAGGGTGTATCCTGCCTTGATGCCTGATGACGCCTGAGATAGTCACAGGCTCCCCGTGACCCGAGGTAGTTCGGATAAGCGGTAGTGAGAGAGTGAGAATGTTACTTTTGGGTTTCATTACTGAATGTTTCTTATCTTCAGCTGTGAGGTTTGCAGTAACTTCCAAGCCAAAATGCTAATCCGTGTAGAAGTGGGTTAGATGCACAGAAGCTTATTAGCCAGACTGATGGTCATTGGCTTCCTGGTACTATTAATTATTTTTTTTAATAATAGATATGAGCTCATTATAATCACTGTGGCATGAGAGTGTGTGTGTGTGTGTGTGTGAGAGAGAGAGAGAGAGAGAGAGAGAGAGAGTTGGTTGGGTTGATTATAGCGTTAGCCTTCATCTCAGATTTACACCGGTGTGAAATCACGTGACCCGGCTAACAGTCCAGTGTTAATAGTGCGGATAAAAATAGCACATCAGCGTTTTCCTCTCCTGTGCGTCGGTTTCTCAATATTAGCGCCTCCTAATGCCGCATTTCCACCACAGATTTTTTTTCTATGATCTCCATGAGAATGTGTAATGGTGCTTGAATGAGAGTTGAGTAAAATAATCCAAGCGTTCTCTCTATATGCCGATGGAATTAAAAGGCTTCGGTGTTAATGAATAATTCTCACAACTTCCTGATGCGTGACTGATAAAAGCCTAGCAGAACACTCTTAACTAAATAAACTCCTGGCTGTAAAGAGGCAGAATAAAACTTTGTCTACTGAAAGAAAACCAGAACCAGCAGCATTCTGAATCTTATCGAATTACATTTGGCTCAAAGAACATTCACGTTACCCGTAGGACCAATGACATGGAGGTTGTCTGTGTTGTGTGAATGTTGAGAGAGATAAGCTTTACTGTAGATGTTAAAATGCTAAACGTTAGCGTGTTGGTGTAGCGATCACGTTCTCCTCACATGTTTCTGAAATGTTACGGTCTAACGTTCTTTAAACCTTTAAGCTTTAGTAATGCTCATGTTTTGACTGTAAGCTAGCTGTTGCTATTTCTTGTTAGCTCTAACCGATCTAAATGATACTAATCAGAAGTCATGCCTTTGCAGGTTGGCCACAGGGATGCTAATAGGGTTAGCTAGCCTGTAAATAAGTGACGGTTCAGTGTTTCAGTTGCTGAAAGCATAAATAAATAACAGGTGGTTTGGTTATTGCTCTACTTCTGTTTCAGTTGGTTGTGTTCACCTGTATTGTGTTAGCGCATTTACATTTCTGCCATTTAGCAGACACCTTTATCCAAAGGGAATTTATTTCAATTTATACAACTAAGAAATTGAGGATTAAGGGCTTTTCTCGGGGGCCCAGCAGTGGCAGCCTGGTAGACAGAGTCAGTGTGAGTCAAATCCTCTTCAGTTGTGTAAAAGTTATAGCAGAATATAAATAACATCAAAAATTACCTTATTTTATAAAATTATCCATCTAGCTTTTTTATTACAGGCTGTTTGTCACTGAAAGTAAATCTTTTTTTGAGTTGAAATAAATAGACAATAGAGTTGTCTCTGTTCTATGAGAAACATTTGAGCCAGCTTTTTGAATCAGTTAAGAATGGGCTGTTTGAGTCGTCTTTGAGATATCTTTTTGACTCATCTATTTGAGTCAGTTGTCAGAGTTGTTTCTGACCAGTTTATGTGCGGTTTATGAGTTGACTCTTTGAGTTGTTTTGAATCAGATCTCTGAATGAGCTTTCTGAGTTTCAGGTTTTTTTTTTTTGAGTCTGCCTTTAAAGAGCTTCTTGGAGTCAGCCTTAAGATGGATGAAGTTAGTTGTTGAGTCACATTGAATCAGTTCACCTTCCTTTGAGTCGATTTGAGATTTTTTATGTGTGGTCTTTGAGCTATTTTGAGTCAGGTGTTTGAGTCAACTTTGAGTCATTTTTTGAGTCATATTGATGAGCCAAATTATAAAACTCTCTTAGAAGGGGCAGAATTCAGAGGTTTGTTTGAAAAGTTGAACCTGTTTGAATCGACTTTTTATCCACTTACTGTAGCTACACGGTGAGCAGCTGTTTAATAAAAATGTCCCAGTGTCTCCAGTTTTCATTGTACAGTAAAGAATCCCACAAAATGAAATCTAAACACGTGCCATTGTGGCATTTCAGACCTCATTCAGAAAAAGGTTAAATCTGGATCATTTAACTTGCATGAAGAATTTAAA
>NC_083473.1:2433471-2488471 GCF_030014155.1 Tachysurus vachellii | reverse complement strand
CGATAGAAAAGAGGTGTTATTTGTGTAGTAACAGTGTTTAGCTCAGGAGTTATTGACTCAGGAAACTCCAATCTGTGAATATGTGACCAACTTCCTGCTCCTTCAGTTCTCTCCAGCGCTGGAAAGCTGATCCTATATTAACACGTCCTACTTCTTACCTTATCGTAAGTCTTTCTTCTCTTTCTTTCTTTGTTTTTATCCTCCATGTCAATGTTAAAACCACTTTCTGCTAATGTCACGCATGCGCACTGAACACTCTCTCCGCCCATATTGACAAGACACGCCCCTTTCTGCTCATTGGCTACACGTTTGTTTTGAATTTTGTTTTTGATATTTTTATTATTCAGCCCGACTCAGAGACCCTGCCTTTAATAAGAACAAACCTGGTGGTGAATATATAGTTAGTGATGTGAGATAAGAGCTCTCTGTGTTGGGCTTGATGGTGGGATCGAGTGGTGCTGACGTGACTGAAGGAGCTGCACAGGAACCTCATTTTACCTGAAATCCTCCACAAACTGAACGCATCACTGCTCTGAACCTTCACTTTACATATTCCATTTTCCCTTCTGTCAGACTTTGTTTGTTTTTAATCTCTCTGGTTATTCAGCTTTAACGTTCAAACACGCACACACACACACACACACACACACAGACACACACACATAGACACACACATTCAGAGGAGGTGTAACACATTTAACTAATTTCATTTCCACCTGAGACCAAACGTCACAGTTCTTTTTTCTTTCATCATATCAGACACACGCTGTGTGTGTGTGTGAGTGTGTATGTGTTAGTGTGTGTGTGTGTATGTGTGCTTGTGTTTTAAAGAGAGATAGAACTCATAGATGCTCTTGGGTCTCTGTGTGTGTGTGTGTGTGTGTGTGTGTGTGTGTTTTAGAGTGCTTGTCATGGTCTCATCCTTTGAGATGAAAATGGAATGAATGTAGCAGGTGGCTGACACACTCAGGGAATAAAGTTAAAGAAAAATGTGATTTTAAATGCAAGGTCTCTCACCACACACACATACACACACGCACACATACACACATACACACACATCAGTAGGGATGCAGGGAATTAATTCTGACATTAGAACACAAGGATTTGTGCCTATATGTGCGTATGTGTTTCCATAGGTTTGTGTGTGCGTGTGTGTGTGTGTGTGCAAGTGTGTTTTTGTGTGTATGCGTGTGTGTGTTTGTGTGTGCGTGTGTGTGTCTGTGTGTATGTTTGTGTGTGTCTGTGTGTCTGTGTGTGTGTTTGTGTGTGCGTGTGTGTGTGTCTGTGTGTGTCTGTGTGTGTTTGTGTGTGTGTGTGTGTTTGTGTGTGTATGCGTGTGTGTGTTTGTGTGTGCGTGTATGTGTGTGTGTCTGTGTGTCTGTGTGTGTGATTGTGTGTGTGTGTCTGTTTGTGTGTGTGTTTGTGTGTGTGTGTTTGTGTGTGTGTGTTTGTGTGCGTGTGTTTGTGTGTGTTTGTGTGTGTATGTGTAAAGCATGAAGCATGAATAGAAAGAATTAAAGAGCATTAAAGGCTTGTACATAGGGGTCAGTATTCAGTCATGAGGGAAGAACAACAGTGACAATGAGGATTGTCCACATGATGTGAAGATCATGAAGAAATGAATAATCTATTGTCACATGATGGTCTGTTTTTCTAGTGACATTTTCATGCCCTGAACAAAACAAAGAAAACAGTCTGTGATTGGCTGCTTTACAGGTCAGTCAGGACCAATGAAAGCTGCTGTGGGGTTTAGACCTTCTGCTGTCTAACACCAACGCTATCACACCTAGTGGTGAAAACAGGAAGTGCAGCATGTATTCATAGAGGCCCTCTATCTATCTATCTATCTATCTATCTATCTATCTATCTATCTATCTATCTATCTATCTATCTAAATCCGGAAAGGTCCGGTGTGGGTGCAGGTTTTCTTTCCAACCAAGCAGAAGCCACGCCAGAGTCTATACTAAAAGCCAAGAACAACTGATTAAACAGGTGGAATCAGGTACGGCTTCTGCTTGGTTGGAAAGAAAACCTGGATTGGACAACGCTGATCTAAATATTACTACATGTACATTATTCACTACATACTATGCATTATTAATTTTTTTTTTTTTTGTAATCTCAAAAGTTTTCAATTCATTTTTCCTGTTCAATGAAATGCACTTTTCATAAATCAGGCCGTAACCTCATGGATGCATGTTTTTTACTTTAATCCTTTTTTGATAGTATTAGTAGAGCTGTGGCCTTCAACTCTGTGCAACTGGGTTCAGTAGTGGGTTTGAAAATGGGAAACAAGTTCAGTACTGAACCTACTCAGCAGTCGTTACACATTTCCTGTGTGTGTGTGTGTGTGTGTGTGTGTGTGTGGGTGTGTGTGTGACCTCCATCTGTTTTAGAGCATCGCATAAACACCCTGTTTATTAAGATCCCGAATAATGAGCGCTGATTTGCATGTGATGAATTACGTTAGAATAATTATGTGAGGAGAAGAGAGTCAAACTGCAGTACTGCTGTATCTGAGCATTTTCATGTCAAGAAAGGAAACAATATTTAAATATTTATATTTTTTAAAAAAATTTGGTTTGGGCTTGCTGGGGCACAGTGGCTTAGTGGTTAGCACGTTCGCCTCACACCTACAGGGTTGGGGGTTCGATTCCCGCCTCCGCCTTGTGTGTGTGGAGTTTACATGTTCTCCCCGTGCCTCGGGGGTTTTCTCCGGGTACTCCGGTTTCCTCCCCCGGTAGGTTAATTGGCATCTCTGGAAAATTGTCCGTAGTGTGTGATTGTGTGAGTGAATGAGAGAGTGTGTGTGTGTGTGTGCCCTGCGATGGGTTGGCACTCCGTCCAGGGTGTATCCTGCCTTGATGCCCGATGACGCCTGAGATAGACACAGGCTCCCCGTGACCCGAGGTAGTTCGGATAAGCGGTAGAAGATGAATGAATGAGTGAGGGTTTGGGCTTGCTAATTCTTCTGAGCAGCTTGCTAATTGTGAATTCAAATAACTAACGAGAATCACGTCAAAAATGTAAATACAATAAAAAAAACATAAAATGAGAGTGTGTTATGTTAAAAAGTTGAATTTGAATGAGATAAATGAGAATTATGTGATCACACGAAAGACACGTGAAGGTGCAATTCAACATGTTATGCTCGGAAAATTGCATGTTCAGATGGATAGTGGATGAATCATATGTAAAAGAATCATGTCAAAATAAATGAATCGTTTGTGAAGTAACCTGAAAATGAATCACGTGTAAAATAAACAGATGTAGGTGGATGTATAAATAAATAAATCAATAAATCAAATAAGAAGAATTGAAGAAGCACATGTGAAAAAAAAAATCGTATTGAACTGAAGAATCACCCAAAAATTAATGAATCATGTCTGAATATCAGAGTATATTAAGGTTAGCACCTTCTTCTTGCTCTTATTTGTTCTTTTTGCTGTCAGTTTGCTCACCATGACTTAGGGTTTTTGTTGTTTGTGATTCAGGAGCCTTCTGTTGGAGTTTAATCTGCTGTAAGGATCATTAGTGTCCTCAGGGGAATGTTGGGTAGCTGATAGAGGGCGTGATGTGAACGCTGATCCATTCCACTCTCTTCTCCACTGAGTCCTGATGATCGTTCAGTATAAAAGTCATCTGATCCCATCATCCACTAACCATGTATTAAAGATTTAACACACATTACCTGGATTAGTTTCAAATAAATGGATCAATACAGATACGACACTCAAAACATTACACACACAAGCACACACAAACACACACACACACGCCAGTTTAAAAATCTTTAGTATAGAGCAAGTAGACAGCAAATAAACAAAGCCGCAAACACACTACAGCACTTACAAATACAGAGTCCACTTCACTAAAACTCTCAGGTACAGAGGCCACATCTCCTTTAATGAGGCATGGCTTTAATACAACTGACTAAATGCAGATTATCATCTAGTGCTTGCTAATATTGTGAACAGCAGCTACGTTAATCCCTCTCCACTGCTCTCTCTTTCTACCCATCCCGAGGCATCTATAGATGTACCAGCTCCAGCTGGACTCATGAAATATTCGGATATACTAAGAGGAGATGCGTGGTCTATGTCAAGTCAAGTCAAGAAGCTTTTATTGTCATTTCAACCATATATAGCTGTTGCAGTACATAGTGAAATGAGACAACGTTTCTCCAGGATCAAGGTGCTACATAGAAACAAAGACAGGGCTAAAGACTTGTAAGTAGTCTTAGCCACATAAAGTGCAACTGTGCAACCTGGTGCAAACAGTGCAGGACAAGACAAACAAGACAGACAAGACAGTGCAGGACAAAAGACAGTGCAGGACTAAAGACAGTGCAGGACCAGACAGTGCAGGACAAGACAGTGCAGGACAATGACAGTGCAGACACAAGTTACAAGACAATACAAAAAGTACAAAAAATGCAGTACACAAAAGACAATAAATAGTAAACAGTCACAGAAACAGTCACAGAAACAGCGCCGACCGACCAGTGTTAATACTGTATGTGTTAATATAGTATGTGCGAAATGGCTGAGATATTGTACAGTATGTGCAAAAACGGCTGAAATGTTGGGACAGTTTGTGCAAAAAACAGCAGACAAGGTGTGCAAAACAGCATGTAAACAGTTTGCTGGATTGTAAGCAGCATGTAAACAGTATGTTGTGTCAGTGTGTGTGTTTTGTGAGGGTCTATGCAGTCCATACAGATGATGTGTGTGTATGTTGTGCTCCGTACAGTACATTTCAGTTGTTGAGAAGTCTGATGGCTTGTGGGAAGAAACTATTACACAGTCTGGTCGTGAGGGCCCGAATGCTTCGGTACCTTTTTCCAGATGGCAGGAGGGTGAAGAGTGTGTGTGAGGGGTGTGTGGGGTCATCCACAATGCTGTTGGCTTTGCGGATGCAGCGTGTGGTGTAAGTGTCTGTGATAGAGGGAAGAGAGACCCCAATGATCTTCTCCGCTGTCCTCACAATCCGCTGCAGGGTCTTGCGTTCTGAGATGGTGCAGTTCCCGAACCAGACAGTGATGCAGCTGCTCAGGATGCTCTCAATGGTCCCTCTGTAGAACATGGTCAGGATGGGGGGAGGGAGATGTGCCTTCCTCAGCCTTCGTAGGAAGTAGAGACGCTGCTGGGCTTTCCTGGTGATGGCGCTGGTGTGGAGTGACCAGGTGAGGTTCTCCGCTAGATGAACACCAAGAAATTTGGTGCTCTTGACGATCTCCACAGATGATCCGTCGATGTTCAGCGGAGAGTAGTCACTCCGTGCTCTCCTGAAGTCCACAACCATCTCTTTAGTTTTATCCACATTCAGAGAAAGGTTGTTGGCTCTACACCAGGCAGTTAGTTGTTGCACCTCCTCCCTGTATGCTGACTCGTCGTTCTTGTTGATGAGACCCACCACGGTCGTGTCATCGGCGAACTTGATAATATGATTCGATCTGTGCGTTGCTGCACAGTCGTGAGTCAGCAGAGTGAACAGCAGCGGACTGAGCACGCAGCCTTGAGGAGCTCCAGTGTTCAGTGTGGTGGTGCTGGAGATGCTGTTCCCGATCCGGACTGACTGAGGTCTCCCAGTCAGGAAGTCCAGGATCCAGTTGCAGAGGGAGGTGTTTAGTCCCAGCAGGCTCAGCTTCCCAATCAGGTGCTGAGGGATGATTGTATTGAATGCTGAACTAAAGTCTATGAACAGCATTCGTACATAAGTGTCTTTATTGTCCAGGTGGGTGAGGGCTAAGTGGAGAGCTGTGGCAATGGCATCGTCTGTGGAGCGGTTTGGACGATACGCGAACTGTAGGGGGTCCAGTGAGGGTGGTAGCTGCGTCTTGATGTGCCTCATGACGAGCTTCTCGAAGCACTTCATAACTATGGGTGTGAGTGCAACGGGACGATAGTCATTGAGGCAGGACACTGTAGACTTCTTTGGGACAGGAACGATGGTGGTAGTTTTGAGGCACGTAGGAACAACGGCGCTGCTCAGGGAAATGTTGAAGATGTCCGTAAAGACATCCGCTAGCTGTTCTGCACATTCTCTGAGCACCCTGCCAGGAATGTTGTCTGGTCCAGCAGCCTTCCGTGGGTTAACTCTGCATAGAGATCTCCTCACGTCGGCCGTGGATAGACAGAGTACCTGGTCGTCGGGGGGAGGGATGGACTTCCTCTGCGTTACGTTGTTCTGTACCTCGAACCGAGCGTAGAAATCGTTCAACGCATCTGGGAGGGAGGCGTCGCTATCACAAGCAGGTGAAGCTGTCTTGTAGTTTGTGATCGCCTGTATGCCCTGCCACATGCGCCGGGTGTCTCCGCTGTCCTGGAAGTGGCTGTGGATAGTCTGGGCGTGTGCGCACTTTGCCTCTCTGATGGCTCGGGACAGTTTGGCCCTTGCTGTTCTTAGGGCCGCCCTGTCCCCTGTTCTGAAGGCTAGGTCTCTAGTCCTCAGCAGAGCACGCACATTAGCAGTCATCCACGGCTTCTGGTCTTTGAGGACAACAAACTCCTAATCAATGCAACATTTATCAGACTGTATATTTATAATCACACCCCCAGTGTCACCCATATGAGGATGAGGACGTCAGACTCGCTCTTTGGGGATAAATACAAACACAATTAAATATATCTAATATTAATCTTGAGTTTTTGTATTATATTAATATTTATATTAATCCTTATATTAAACTTTTGTTTTATGTTAATGTTCTGTAAAGCTGCTTTGAGACAATGTCAATTGTTAAATGCCCTATATGAATAAATTTGAATTTGAATGAGACTGACAGCTACAGAGGACACACAGAGTACCTCATTTACAGAGACAGGTACAGAGGCCACGCCTAGTACAGGTACAGAGGCCACGCCTCCTTCACAGAGACTGACAGGTACAGAGGCCATGCCTCCTTCATTAAGACTGACAGGTACAGAGGCCACGCCTCCTTCACAGAGACTGACAAGTACAGAGGCCACACCTACTTCACAGAGACTGACAGGTACAGAGGCCATGCCTCCTTCACTAAGACTCACAGGTTAAGAGACCACACCTCCTTCTCTAAAACTGACAGGTACAGAGGCCATACCTCCTTCACTAAAACTGACAGGTACAGAGACCACGCCTCCTTCACTGAGACTGACAGGTTAAGAGATCACACCTCCTTCACTAAGACTGACAAGTACAGAGGCCACGCCTCCTTCACTAAGACTGACAAGTACAGAGGCCACGCCTCCTTCAATAAGACTGACAGGTACAGAGGCCATTTCTCCTTCACTGAGACTGAAAGGTTAAGAAACCACACCTCCTTCACTAAGACTGACAGGTACAGAGGCCACGCCTCCTTCACTAAGACTGACAGGTACAGAGGCCACGCCTCCTTCACTGAGACTAACACAGAAGACACACTATGTCTAAGTAAAGTCACAGTAAGTAAAAATACATTCACACCATATATATTGAGACTGACACCTAGGCCACGCCTCCTTGAGTTACCTGTGTTTACACTTGTCCTGTTTACTTGCTGTGTGTTTCGCAGCTCCTGTCGTGTATCACTGTGTCCTTGACAATACAATGTGAATTCTTTATTGCTCTATTCACTGTGTGGAAAACTCCCTCATTAACATGCTGTAGAAACAGCTTCAGCTTCTCCCCGATGTCTCCACATTTCATTTCATTACCACATGCGGGGGTTAAAAGGAAAAGCTCAGACAAGCAGGAGTGAGATGAACACAAAATCCACAGACACTCAGAGGAAAAGCGTTAGCCACCTGCTGCCTGAATCGTCTCCTCCACTTCACTACGTCCTCCACACACTGAATAAAGATCTGCTGGAAAATCAGTCCTCACTTCAGATACTGAGAAATAAAATAGAGGAATAACATTATGATTAATCTGTAAACTATAAATCTAAAGAGTGAAACCTAATCTACTGAGCGAAAGCTAAGCTAATGTGTGACAGCAATTCTAAATAAAGAAAGCTGAACTAACACCTGACAGCTAATCTTGAAACAAAGCTAATCTACTGAGTGAAAGCTAATCTAAAGAAGAAAAGAAAGGAAGCTAAATGAAAGAGAGGAAGCTAAAGGCTTTCTCTAGCAAGTAAAAGGTTATCTAGCTAAGAAAGCAAAAGCTAATGCTATATTAAACATACACAACAGACAGGGAAGAGAGTGATAACAGCTAGGGGACGTAACCATAGCAACAAATCAAGTGGGTAAGGGGTGGGGCCAGAAAGCTGACTAAATTAAATGTACACACACACGCACACATACACGCACACGCACACACACGCACACACAAATACGGTACACACACACACAAACACACACACACAAACACACACATACACGCACACACACACAAACACACACACAAACACACACACACACACAAACACACATACACGCACACACACGCACAAACACACACACAAACACACACACAAACACACACATACACGCACACATAAACACAAACACACACACATACACACACAAACACGCACACACACGCACAAACACACACACACACACACACACACACACACACACACACACACACACACACACACACACACAAACACATACACACACAAACACAAACACATACACACACCAAATATTCATTCACATACAATGTACAAGTGGAAAAACAAGCTTTATGTTCTCTCTCTATTCATCATTTTGTAAATGTTTTTAATCTGTTTTTTAAAATGAGTTTTTTTATTCTCTCCATCACAATCCTCACGTCTTAAACATTTGCTGTGAGTGATGTGATAAAAAATGACTGAAGTCAGCTTTCAGAACGCTTTTGTGTACAACAGAGATAAAAAACCTCTATGGTCTACATCCAGTGTGTGTGTGTGTGTGTGTGTGTGTGTTTCTGTTAAAACCGTGCACAAACACAGCTCATGATTGTGCGAAGCATGTTTACGTTTTATGAGCTGTCAATCACAATGACGCCTTTTCAATAAATGCAATTAAAATCCTTTGCAAATTGAAGGAAACCACTTCAGGACAAAGGAAAAGTGACAGACGTTTAATAAATAAAGCCCAGACGAGACGAGACGATAATTAACTGTCAACAAATTGCAGCCAAATATTTCTTAATCACCAGGATGTCACGCATTTTTAAATGCATGAGTTCTAACACAAGAATGTGTGTGTGTGTGTTCTCTCATGGTACCCTGTGTCTGGAGAATCCTGGTGTATGTTTTACTAATTATTGCTTATTCATCTCTTTCACACAAAGTGTCTGTACTTACAGTTATTTTATGCTGTTTTTAGAAACAAATTCAATTTAATTTAGTTTATTTCTGTAGCACTTTATACAGTTCACATTGTCTCAAAGCAGCTTTACAGAAGTATGGAAACAGAAAACAACCTTAAAGCTTAAAGGTGGGGTCTCCAATATTTGAGAAATGCTTCTGAAAACTGCGTTGGCCACCAAACAAAACAAAAATCAAAACAGACGTGTAGCCAATGAGCAGAAAGGGGCGGGTCTTGTCCATATGGGCGGAGAGAGTGTTCAGTGGGCATGTGTGCATGTGAGCATATTCACAGATTGGAGTTTCCCGAGTCAATAACTCCTGAGCTAAACGCTGTTACTACACAAAACACGGTTGTAGCTGCGTCTCTACATTACTACGATAGAAAAGAGGTGTTATTTGTGTAGTAACAGCGTTTAGCTCAGGAGTTATTGACTCAGGAAACTCCAATCTGTGAATATGTGACCAACTTCCTGCTCCTTCAGTTCTCTCCAGCGCTGGAAAGCTGATCCTATATTAACACGTCCTACTTCTTACCTTATCGTAAGCCTTTCTTCGCTTTCTTTCTTTGTTTTTATCCTCCATGTCAATGTTAAAACCGCTTTCTGCTAATGTCACACATGCGCACTGAACACTCTCTCCACCCATATTGACAAGACACGCCCCTTACTGCTCATTGGCCACACATTTGTTTTGATTTTTGTTTAGTTTGTCGTCCCGACTCAGTTTTCTGAAGCAGGTAACCTGGTCAGTAGCAGGTGACACTACAGAGAGAGTTTAGTCCAAAACCCAGAAGTCTGTTCAGTCCATCTGGAGTTTAGATTTTTTTTTTTTTGGGTTGCTGCAGTTCAAAATTTGCTGTGAAGCTTCAGGATCTTTTTTGTTCTTTATGGATTTATATTGGGGTTTTTATTATACAATATTATACTTCATTTAACCCTCGATGGGGGTATGATGTTCGTATATTTGTTACCAGTGGCAGTTCTATGATTTTTCTGTAACAGGGGCCATTAAGGGGCCACATGTTACATTCAGGGGCCAAGTACAGGGTACATTCAAGCACACAAAATAATTTATTCAGTACGGTGCAAATACATTTCGGCAGTCGTTCCTTTTTCAAACGCTCGAGTGCCACCAATTGTTTGGGGGTGGAATTGTATCTGTGATTGTTGTTAAAAATTCTCCGGTTGCTCTTCTCGTCGACAATTGATGGAATGGGGGCCAATCAGGGGCCAATCAGATTTCAGCAGGGGCCAGGGCCCCTGTGGCCCCGCCTCTAGAGCCGCCCCTGTTTGTTACTCAGACAGTGATCGTGGGTCTGCTGGACCCGCTGCATTTCTGGGGTTTTAATTCAACACAATCAAAAATTTTGTCTTAAAATACTCTACAGATGTTTACTCCATCCCAATTACAAGCAATATAAACAGCATATATGGTTAATATTTGATCTTTACCTTTATTACATCACATTTTTTAATTAAAGTGCTACTCGTTTTTTGTTGTTTTTTAATAAAATGTAATAAAAAAAGAAAATCAAAGTTAATCAAGTTATGAGTGGGAAAAAATCGACAAATTTACAAGGAGGCAAAGTTTTTCAAAACTACTGATGTTTATGAATACGGGTCCCACAGACCCCAACATCATACAAGGGTTAATTATTCAGGAAAATGCTCCAACATTACAGATCTGTGACTGGCAGAAGTTTGTGAACCTTTACTTTCAGTATCTGTTGTGACTCCTCGTGCAGTAATAACTGTAAGTAAAGTGTCCGGTAACTTTTGAGCGATTCTGTACAACAGGGTACAAGAACTTTATTCCGTTCCTCAGTACAGAAGAGCTTAAACACTGGGGTTTTACTCGGTGTCCTCACATGAACCGACTGCTTCAGGTCCTTTCACAATTTTTCAAGCGACACTGTATGTAATGATTTTCTATGTAAGCTGTTCCACATACTCATGTTCCACACACGTGAATGGAAGAGGGATGTGACAGAATGGGTGTTGCGATGATGTCACGTGACGTGTCTCTGAACAAACCTGCAGAAAATCTGCATAATTTTGAGGCATTTGAATGAGTTTGTGTTTATGAGAACTCCTGGACACACTGTCTGGACTTGGTCTGTCTTCACTTGCATGAATTCAGTCCAAAGTTTACACTGAACCCTGTTGGATGAGGATGAGGTTCACTTCTGAGTCTGGTTCCTCTCAAGGTTTCTTCCTCAAATCATCTCAGGGAGTTTTTCCTCGTCACTGTCATCACAGGCTTGATCATTAGGGATAAATGTTAATTGAGTTGAATATTGCATATATTCCAAAACTTCTGTGTGAGAGCAGAGCGTCTGTTATGGTTGTTGTCCTCCAGCTTTTCAGGGTCACCTGATCTACAGATTTTGATATGATTGACAGGTGCAATCCTGGATTCCCTTCACGATGCAACCCTCTAATTTTATCCAGGCTTCTTCATCCAGTTAACTTCCTCAGTGGGTTGGTTTCCTGCCCAGGAATCAAACCCAGTGAGCTGCACTGTGCATGTGAATTTGAGTAATAATGGATTATTTGGTTGCATGTAAACATCCTGACATTTAATCACAACTGATTAAATGTGGTTGGTGCCTTTACTTTTACATTTACAGCTTACAGTTTCATATCATTTTGTACAACTGAGCAAGTGAGGGTTAAGGGCCTTGCGCAGGGGCCCAAGAATGGCAGCTTAGTGGACCTGGGATTTAAACTCACAACCTCCCGATCAGTAGTCTTCAGTGCAGATGTGAGAATGGGACCCTCACAAAGTTCATGTGTTGCCTGGTGGCCATGTTTGTAGTCTGTGGTGGGTTTTCTTCCCTTCATCACGTGACGACAGGAAGTTTTAGTTCCGTACTGATCGGATTATTCCGTACAGCTCCACGGTGGTGAACAAGTTGAAACAGTTATCTGAGGAATTAATGGCACTCGCAGATGTTTCTCTTTATTATCGATTGAAGTATCAGTGAATCCTCCGAGATCAGAGTCATAAGACCATTTCCTCTGTGGAAAGTGTACATGAGACAAATGAGCTTTGTATTCAGTGTATGGAACAAATCAGGCTCAGGCAGCAGGTGGCTGAAGCTTATTTAGATTTTTTTGAAGAATTCTTACACTTTCCTTCACGTCAGCTTTTTTTCTTCACCCCGGTGTGTGGTAATGAACTGAAATGCTGAGACGTCAACCAGAAACCTGGTCTGCTTCAGCTGCATGCTAATGAGTTTAATCTGTATGTTTACTATAGCGCTAAAGAATTCATGCCGTATCATCAAAGACGCAGCGATGCTGAGGTTGTGATAAACGGGAAAAGTTTTTGGATCATTTCCAAACGAATAATCTTTAATTAACCACGCCACATTTACCTGGAGCACAGACTGGAGTTGTGTTTTGTGGTTTATGTTTTTCTCCTCACGCTAATACCACTGACAGATGAAGCGAATAACACGGATTATCTTATTATAGGCCTGTGATATATCAGTCAGCAAGTGAACAGTCATTTCAGGAAAATGAGCAAGCATAAGGATCTGTGTGACTTTTACAGGGGACAGATTGTGAGGTCTAGATGACTGGGTCAAAATTTATAAAACAACAGGTCTTGGGGTGTTCCTGGTTAGAACTTAGCAAAAGTGCTCCAATAAGAACAACCAGCAAACCAGTGACATTGTCATGGGTGCCCATGGCTCATTGACATGCATGAGATGAGAAGGCTGAATGCTGGCTCTGATAGAAATGAGTCAGATCAGACAGAGAATTACAGCTTGCTGTGTATGGAGATCTGTAGCTGCAGACTGTTTGAGTGACCATGCTGAGTCCTGGATCACACCCAGAGCTCCTACAGTGGACACATTTGGCAGACTCCATTATCCAGAGCGACTTGCATTTTCATCCATCTGGACAACTGAGGGTTAAGGGCCTTGCTCAGGGGCCCAGCTGTGGCGGCTTGTCCTGGGATTCAAACCCACAATCTTCGTCCTTTTCAGAACTGGTTCATTGAACAATAGTAGGAGGAGGTCTGGTCTAATGAATCACTTTTTTTTTACACCATATGGACGGCTGGTTGTATTTGTGTCACTTACCCAGGAAATAGATGGCACCAGGATGCACTATGGGCAGGAGGCAAGCCGGTAGAGGCAGTGTGACGCTCTGGGCAATGTTCTGCTGACACACCATGGGTCCTGACATTCATGTGAATGTTACTTTGATATGTAGCACCTACCTAAACACAGATAGAGACCCAATACACCCCTTTATAGTAATCTCAGATCTCAAATTCCACAGGTTTCAATCTGATCATGCTCCTGTGGGACGTGCTGAACAAGCCAGTCTGATCCATAGAGGCTCCACCTTACAATTTACAGGACTCGCTGTTAATGCTGTTAATGTATTGGGGCCAGAAACCACAGCATGCCTACAGAGGTCTTGTGGAGTCCATGTCTTGATGAGTCAAAGCTGTTTTAGTAACACAAGAACTACACAATATTAGGCAGCCGGTTTTTATATTACTGCTGAATTTGAAGTGGATTTATTAATGAAGAAGAAGAAGAATAAAACCTTTGTAAAAGCACCTGCACTTAGACATTAATAGCCTCCTATTCCATTGTGCCCAGCATTATTTCCTCTTGAGGATTAAAACACATTAACACACACACACACACACAGCAGAACAGAAACATCTGTTCCTGCTGCCTTGTTGAAACACACAAGGCCATTAGCATGTGAAACTTTCCCCTTGAAATGCCTACTTCGCCCTTGACAGAGCTAATTAAGGGATTTATTAATTAGCAGTGCTGAGTTGCAGATCGTTGGCTCTGCTGGGGTTTTCACACTCGAGCCCCAGAGCGGCTCCTCTCCAATTAATAATTAGCAAAACAGAACAAAAGTTTAAGTTACAGCAGGGGCCCCAATTAGCGTGTTAGCCTGCAAATGCCTGCACTCGGGCAGCCATTTCCCCAGTTTTTTTCCAACATGATATGTTATAAGGATTCTAATCAGGTGGTGTTGCATGTAGTGTTAAATATGCAGCGGTGACGTGAGTCGATGCGGATGGCTGTAGTCTACAGCGAGCTCTACAGAAGGTGTGTGAATAGATTTTTAGAGGAACTTCTCACAGAGTTCATTAGAAAAACAACACTTGGGGTTACACTGAGCCTCATTCATCAAACTGGATACTAAGGAGTTTATTCGATATTCCTGAAAATCGCATTAACTGTGAAAAGTTACTCTTTTACATTTCACACCGTGAGTGTTTGTACATTTCCATATTAAAAGAATCAATAATGATCTGATTTCTCTTCGTCTTCGTAATAAAAGTTATGTAAAAATTCACCATTTCATATTAATGACATGAAAGAAAGAGATTTTAGAGAAGTTGTTAATTTGTTGTACCTTTGTTTGGATGTTTATATTAAGTAGTTTATTATGAGTAAATAAATTTATTGTGTAAATGAAAATATGACTGTGGGTGTTGGTTAACTTGTTGGTTGGTTAACACATTTTAATTTGTTCATGGTTTAATTTAAATGTTATAGTGGGTGTGGCCAAATAAAATATGATTGTGGGTGGGACCAAATGTAAATGGTATTGTAGGAGTAGCTAAATGTGAATGGCATTATGGGCGTGGCTAAATGCATTTGCTGTTAGGGGTGTAGCTAAATGTTTCTGTTATTGTGGCCTTGGCTACATGCAAATTTTATTGTGGGTGTGGCTAAATGTATATGTTATAATTAAATGTAAATAAAATGTAAAAGTCCCTGATCATTTATAGCCTTGACAGATAGTCGTTTATCAGCCCATGCAAATCAGCAAGACGTTAGCAAGCGATATTTCTTTATCAAAAACATAAACAATACTCAATGTGTAAAAATGTTCCTGTGAACTAAAAATTCCCACCACAATTTTCAGCATATTTTCTTCCTGAACATAATTAATATGAATCAGCAGCAATTTACCAGGAGCATTAAAATCACAGCTGATTTACATTTAGCCACGCCCACAATACTCCATTAAAGCCATCAGCTGAGGTCTACATCTCTTACATGGAAATTTACACAAACTCAAACAATGTTCTCAAAGGTGTGATCAATGACGCCTGACGTTCTCATTGTTGAACTGTTTCTTAATGAAGGAATAATACTTAACTGCTTCTTCATGTGATTACAAGCAGCATCTTAATTACAGACACCGCTCAATGTGACAGGATGAAGCTTTACACACACACACACACATACACACACAATCACACACACTTCTGACTGGTCGTCCATATCAGCTTACTGTGTTCTGACACGTTTCATTCCACAGCACTCTGGATTTCTGGATTCTGATTGGTCGGGAGGTTTTGATTCATTTTCTCTGGTTTCTATAGTAACAGCTGATTCACGTGGACGTGAACAGCAGACGCTCCACATGAACACCTTTAAAAATTCTATCAGAAGAAATGTGTTTATGTATCACGTATGAAAGGAGTCTCCAGTGTCAGGGGTGAAGCTGGAAGTTTCTCAGTAACATTTACATTTACAGCATTTAGCAGACACACTTATCCAGAGCGACTTACATTTTTTTCAGTTTATACACCTGAACAATTGAGGGTTAAGGGCCTTGCTCAGGGGCCCTGCAGTGGCAACTTGGTGGACCTGGGATTCGAACCAATGACCTTCTGATCAGTATTCGAACACCCTAACCACTGAGCTACCACATCCCACATCTAACCTGACAAGCTGTGTGTTTTTTGTCTTGTTAAATAATCTTTAGAGGTAATAAAGAGAAGCTGCTGAGGGAACGACCCTTTATAAAGCTATAAAGTAAGTGACAACAGGAACTGACTTGTTTCCACATCATTAACCGTAAATAAATACAGACAAAAAGTATGACGTCATTCTTCAAATCGCTGTGGAATTGTACGACTCCTGTTTAGTTTAATTCTGTGTCCTTTACAGACTCACAACCTGAAAGATTAAGACACTAAAAAAAAGGAAAAATCTAAAACAATGGCAGAGAGACTTCCTTTGAGAGGACATGAATAATAAAGAACAAAGGCAGAGGTTTTACGTGGATGCCACACAGAATCAAGATGTAGTGCTTGAAGTCCTTGAAGATTTACTAAAAGTCATTTCAGTTTTCTCATAAACACACACACACACACACACACACACACACACACACACATTCTGAGTGCCACATCAATGCAGAGACGCCTCGCCTAGCTTCATGTTTGTGAATTATTGCTCAATGTTTCTTTCTGGCAAAAAAAGCAGAATAAAAATCGTCCTAATTTCCCACACAACAGGAAGCAAAAATGCTGGAGGCATGTTTGTTAAATTCAGAAACTCAAACGTTTCAATTTCAATTTGCTGAATAGTGAAATGGAGGGAAAGAGATGGAGGAGCCTGGAGAAGAGAAAGCTCAGAGCCGGAGCGTACGGCACACTGTACGGCAGAAGACACCATGCTGTGATGGGGGCACGGACAGAGGGGTGCCAATACTTATGACTAGCTGATAGAACTAACGCTGCTTTCAGGAACTAGAGACGGTTTATTATGATCTTGATATCTGACAAATCGTCATTCTCAGTACTGCATTTTTCTGCTACAAACTTTCTACAAAATAATCACAAATTACTTTCCAAACATTTGATGAGATAAATTAAATGTTAAATAAATAAAATCATATTTCAAACATTTAAATTATTTTTTTTTTATTTTTTACTTAAATCAGTTCAATATTTATAATTATAGTTCTTTTTTTTTCATTAAAACATTAAAAATAAATAGTTCTCCTATTTATCTAGTTGTATTTAAATAGTTCTATTTATTTATTTATTTATTTATTTATTTATTTATTTATTTATTTTAATAATAGATTTGATGGCCTAGTTTCATTCACATTCAATTATTACACATAATTTTTAGAAATGGACCAAATTTAAATTGGTATAAAATGAAAAGTACTAAAAAAAATCGATAATTCTTTTTCATTACACTGGTTGCTTAGCAACAGAAACCCAGTCAAAACCTGAACAGTGCGTGAAAACCTCATCTCAGGTGAAAACCAGGACGTAGAAACTCTTAAACACGTAAAAACGGCTCTGTAGATTATCGTCAAGCAGCAAGAGACGAGCCGGTATTTAAAGCGGAGATTTATCATCGTGCTGAATTTATCCAATCAGGATCGTTGATATATGAATATGTAAATTAGAGAAGGTTGCAGCAGGGTTCAGTGTGACACGAGGTGATATGATGAAGAGTCAGGATTTAGTGCTAACACCAGAGACAGAAGGAGCGTCGCACCTTAGAGCTGGGAATTTATTAAGAGTCAGATTTATATTTCTACATAAATAATTATGTCACTTTGTAGAAGCCAACATTCTGTTTTCCTATTTAAGCTTAGACAAAAATTTATCAAGAGTAACTCCTCCTAGGGCTTTCGAGCCACATGCACCAAATTCGGATATGTTGTAGACGCTGGTCTGAAGTTTGTTGCTATTACTTTTATAAGTGATCCGAGTACCGGTACTTCCGGTACCGGGTCTCTAAATGGCCTTTTTTCCCATAGACTCCCATTATAAACTTTGGAGGTTTATAACTCGGCAAGCTTTAGAACTATCTACACCAAACTCGGCCAGCTCCTTTAGGGTGATACTCTGAACAAAGGTTTAAATTGGTGTACCGACTGACCTTTCGGTTGTGCCGCGGCCCCGCCCCCAAAATATGCAAAATCAAAAAAATTTTTACAACATGGACATGTGACATATCAAAACACTTACAACAATGAGAGGAACTTCCTCACGGGTATTCTGATGACATCACGTGATGTCACGTGAAAATCAAAAATTAACACAACACGGGCATGTCATATATCAAAACACTCAGCCGAATGAGGGGAATTACCTCATGTGTATTCTGGTGATGTCACCTGATGTCACGTGATGTCACATGAAAATCAAAAATTAGCACAACATGGACATGTGACATATTAAAACACTCAGCCCAATGTGGGGAACCTCCTCAAGAGTATTCGGATGACGTCACATGCTCGCCTCCAAATGTTCTGGCACCCTTGCTTTCTGTCCTCTTGCCTCCAAACATAACACTGATCCTTATGTCCACTCGCCTCCAAAAAACACCGACCTTTGCGAATACTTGCTTTGTCAAAGCCAACATCAAAGTTTGTCGTGACAAACTTTACACATCTAGTTTAGGCTTGAATTTTTATTAGAATAAATTGACTTCAAGTTTAGATTTCATTCATATTGTCTAATTAACCTCAAAGACAGCTTTATACACAACTATTATTTTTAACCATCTTCACCAAGGGCGTCAATAATTCCAGAGCGGATTATATATCCAGTACATACAGAGTGTGCTCCATAATTATTGACACCCTCGTACACACATCACTTGGGTTGTATTTGACTCGTCGTGAGCAGTTTTGGTTAATCAGAATTCTCTCAGCTCTAAAGTGTAATGTTTAAAATGGACACCGCATAAGATTTTTTATCCATTTCTGGTTGCTTGATGTCTTGGAACTTCTACGAGACGAAAGTTCTTACTGTGTAGAATATTCCAGGTTACAACAGCTATAAACATTTCACTCAGCAGATTTTCTTTATGACACAAAGCATAAACTCCAATTTGGGGGATTTATTTTTCCTTCCTTTCAGTCACACATCATTCGGCTGACTTCAGCTAACATGTTTCTCTCTTTCTACTTCCTGACAAAGGAAATCTTCATCTGAGGGAAATTTAGGGCTGAAAACATCTTCGCATCTCCTTCAGTCATTATAAAGTAAACAGGCTTTTAGGAGGTGCACACAGAAACTCTGCGAACACACAGAACACTGAGGTGGTGCTAAATAAATCATTAGACAGAATCTAATCTCAGGTCCAAGTCTCCAGAGCAGGTGACATTTCTGCAGCTCTACAGCTTTGTGCTTTGGCTCTGTTTGAGTCTCACGGCTCACTTTAGCAGCTCGTGTCTATGATGAAACATGTGACATGTTTTATTCAGTTCCTGCAGTTTTATAACTAACTGTCTGTGTGGAGTCTCACACTAACACCTGTCTCACACACTAACACCTGTCTCACACACTAACACCTGTCTCACACTAACACCTGTCTCACACACTAACACCTGTCTCACACACTAACACCTGTCTCACACACTAACACCTGTTTCACACTAACACCTGTCTCACACACTAACACCTGTCTTAGACACTAACACCTGTCTCACACACTAACACCTGTCTCACACACTAACACCTGTCTCACACTTACACCTGTCTCACACACTAACACTTGTCTCAGACACTAACACCTGTCTCACACATTAACACCTGTCTTACACCTGTCTCACACAATAACACCTGTCTTACACCTGTCTCACACATTAACACCTGTCTTACACCTGTCTAACACACTAACACCTGTCTCACACACTAACACCTGTCTCAGACACTAACACCTGTCTCACACACTAACACCTGTCTCACACTTACACCTGTCTAACACACTAACACCTGTCTCAGACACTAACACCTGTCTCACACATTAACACCTGTCTTACACCTGTCTCACACATTAACACCTGTCTCACACCTGTCTCACACACTAACACCTGTCTTACACCTGTCTCACACACTAACACCTGTCTTACACCTGTCTCACACACTAACACCTGTCTTACACCTGTCTCACACATTAACACCTGTCTTACACATTAAAACCTGTCTTACACACTAAGACCCCTCTCACACACTTCTGACCTGTCTCACACACTAACACCTGTCTCACACACTAACACCTGTCTTACACATTAACACCTGTCTTACACACTAAGGCCTGTCTCACACTCTAAAATCTGTCTCACACATATGCCTGATCTGTCTCAAAAATGCCTCATCTGTCCTACACTCCTGACCTGTCTCACACACTCCTGACCTGTTTTACACAAGTTGTGATCTGTCTCACACTCAGGACATGCACAAGTGCTGTTGCTTAGGTAAATGTGTGTTTTTTTTCATACAGTCAAAAGATGATACTAATAATTCTAATACTAATACTAATACTACTAATAATAATAATACTAATACTAATACTAATACTACTACTAATAATAATAATAGTTTTGGAGTCTTCCTTACTTGAGTGGAAGCTTTTTTGCAGGTTTACTCTCACATTTAAGTGAGACGATGCTGCACCTCCAGACAGCTCTCATGGTGCTGAGGTTGATTATTATGTGATGGTGTAATTATAATGTGCCATCTCACCACTGCGCATCTGGCTTCCTTCCAGCAGACGAACCTGTTGAGACTGTCGTTATTGGGGTAATTCAGGTTAATGTGAGGAGATAATGAGGCTTGTTTCAGCTTTTGCAGTAAATGAGCCATGTCAAGCAAACGTGGCCTCGCTTTCTGAGACGTTTACTAAAAATGATACAGAAATAAAAAAATAACTTGGCCTTGAATTATTGCTAATTGTGGTGTTTATCAGGAGATTCATCAGACATGCATGGAGATGACTTCATCATGTCTTCACTGATTACACTTTGGCCCTCACTAACCACCTGTTTAATTATTTAACACTAGCTTGGTATATAGGGATCCTAAGGGTGAGCTCTGTGCACAGAACCAATTACAGCTTACTAAAAGTTTTTGCCCCTGAATAATCAGTGATACAATTTTATGAATGTCCTTGGGATTAAAATCTCTTAAATATCAATTTAATATTGTTAATTATTTACTTATTACAGCACTCACTGTGTTTGTCTTTTATTCCCTTCCTTTATAATAACACGGCACTTTTACATTTTAAAAAATTACCTCTTATATTTTTGCACTGACACTGGATACATGTCTTTAATGAAATCCAGGGTTGGGGGTTCGATTCCCGCCTCCGCATTGTGTGTGTGGAGTTTGCATGTTCTCCCCGTGCCTCGGGGGTTTCCTCCGGGTACTCCGGTTTCCTCCCCCGGTCCAAAGACATGCATGGTAGGTTGATTGGCATCTCTGGAAAATTGTCCGTAGTGTGTGATTGCGTGAGTGAATGAGAGTGTGTGTGTGCCCTGCGATGGGTTGGCACTCCGTCCAGGGTGTATCCTGCCTTGATGCCCGATGACGCCTGAAATAGGCAAAGGCTCCCCGTGACCCGAGGTAGTTTGGATAAGCGGTAGAAAATGAATGAATGAATGAATGAATAATGATATCATTGGCTTCAATACCTTTGTTATGGCATTTGGCAGACGCCCTTATCCAGAGTGATTCATCAAGACTGGTCTGTTCACTAGGACACAGGCTAAGAAAAATGTCAGTCTAAAATCTCTTTTGGGAGGAATTTTTTAATTATATGTAAACAAAAAAGAAAAAATAAATTCTACATTAAGTATTTCAAGAAGAAATTGATCTTCAACCACTGTTTAAAGCCCATCAGTGACTCGGCTATTTGAAAATCTAGATGAAGTTCATTCCATCATCTCGGTGCCAGAAGAGAGAAGAATCTAGTTGAGTAAATAACTTGTACCCTGAAGATGATGGGACCAGGCGAGCAGTGCTCGAAGATCAGAAGGAGCGAGGTGCATCTGTACAGCTTCCAGAAGCCAGTGGAGGGAATGCAGCAATTATACAGTTCATTATAACCGCATAATGAAAGATTTGTATAACGAAGTGCAAATACACAGCAATGTGAGATGAGTGCAAAATAAACTGAGTGCATGATAAACAAAAAGCCAAACTATTTTCTGTCACTTCAAGCCTTAATAAGTATAGATTTATAATATAGGACTGCTGTAATATTTAAACATTGTGTTATATCATTAACATCCGTAATGTAATTTAATGTCAGTGAATGAAAAACAAAGGAATATTCCTCGCACTGAATCCAGTATTGAAGTTGTTTTGTGTTATAGGAAAATAACTAACATGGTAACACAAGCAGGTTTGTTCCAATATTCATTCATTCATTTTCTACCGCTTATCCGATCTACCTCGGGTCACGGGCAGCCTGTGCCTATCTCAGGCGTCATCGGGCATCAAGGCAGGATACACCCTGGACGGAGTACCAACCCATCGCAGGGCACACACACACTCTCATTCACTCATGCATTTACACACTACGGACAATTTTCCAGAGATGCCAATCAACCTACCATGCATGTCTTTGGACCGGGGGAGGAAACCGGAGTACCTGAAGGAAACCCCCGAGGCACGGGGAGAACATGCAAACTCCACACACACAAGGCGGAGGCGGGACTCTAACCCCCAACCCTGAAGGTGTGAGGCGAACGTGCTAACCACTAAGCCACCGTGTCCCCCTTGTTCCAATATCTCAAATTAAAAACTTAAACCTAACATTTAAAACTAGAAAATCTACAAGTCTGGAATCCAAAACAGAACTTGTGGAGGATTTGAAGGTGATATGAGAGGTTTAACAATAAACCGTAATAAACAAGTGTTTTGTGTTAATTTGGTGTAAGACAAAGAATAACACGTACCAATCATTGTGGCTTTTCTGAACGTGACCGTCACAATACGGAGGTAAACACATGCAAATGCAGCTAGATTTATACATAAGGTGTCAAAGGAATAAGCAATCAGTGGGACATAAACAAAAGCAACAAAAGCAAACACTACAGTACGTACAAGGCTGTGGGTTTCAGAACAACAAACACAATGTGGTAGCACCAGTTTGCCAAACAAACATGTGAAAGACACGAGTTAAATAGTGTGAACCCAATGAGACAATACAAAAATGAGGATGACCAGGGGGAAGTGGAACAAACCCCCCCCAAAAAAAATATTTATAAAGCAGAAGGTTGTCCTCTGGTGGTCTGGAAGATTGTCCAGGGTAACCATAACACTGACAACTAGTAACTAATGTTAAAACTGTATTCACAATGTATTTAATACAAAACAAAAAGATATTTTGACTATCTTTAACCACTTTTAAGTAACCCAACATGTTCCTTATGGGCCAAGACCCCTAGTTCGGGAACCTGAGTGTTCTACACTGTCAGGCAATTACACTCCCAAGCTTTGGACTTAGTGGTCCAGCATGGTGATGTTTCCATGCAGACAGAATTATATCAGATAACATAGATTATATTAACACCTACTCGAATAGACCCTTCCATGGTGCCCCTCAAGGAGCAGTACTCGGTCCGCTGTACCATCAAATTTTACGAGATATCTGAGTAGTGATCAACTGAAACTCAGCACATATGCAGTGACTCAGCTGTTTGGATATCTAGGGGATGTTCATTTCACCACCCCGATGCCAAAACAAATAAGACTCTTGATAAGTACATTTCTTGAGAAACCCTGAGAGATGGTGGAACCAGTCCAGCAGTGCTAAAAGATCAGTGGGAGTGAGGTGCAGTGCAAGGAGTGTTAAGAGCTCTAAGGTTAGAAGGTCCTTGTCCATTTTGGTCCTCTGTACCATTGAATTTACTGAGAGATCTGAGTAGTGAACCACTGAAGCTCAGTACATACGTACTGTAGGTATTGAAGCCAATGATATCATTATTCATTCATTCATTCATTCATCTTCTACCGCTTATCCGAACTACCTCGGGTCACGGGGAGCCTTTGCCTATCTCAGGCGTCATTGGGCATCAAGGCAGGATACACCCTGGATTGGAGTGCCTACCCATCGCAGGGCACACACACACACTCTTATTCACTCACACAATCACACACTATGGACAATTTTCCAGAGATGCCACTCAACCTACCATGCATGTCTTTGGACCGGGGGGGAAAACCGGAGTACCCGGAGGAAACCCCCGAGGCACGGGGAGAACATGCAAACTCCACACACACAAGGCGGAGGTGGGAATCGAACCCCCAACCCTGGAGGTGTGAGGCGAACGTGCTAACCACTAAGCCACCGTGCCCCCCCATGATATCATTAATGTATTGGAAAAGAAGTGTAAGGAATTTGCATCAGGAAATTGCTCAACGAACAAACAACTATCATTTTTTTTTCCTTTCACGCTCCAGCCAAAGCCAACAAAGCAAACTGACACAATGACTAGTGAGCTACAAGATACAGGAGCGACAAAATGTTTGTTCCTCTATGAAAAAAAACAAGGTTATTTTAAACTTGGTGTTAGATGAAATGAGGGTTGTAGCATAAATCACAGCAACCAGACAACAAATTGGTCATTTTCATGCAAATTTATTGAAAATATATAGAAGGTGAAGCTGTAGGAGTGGCAGCAATCAGAGCGAGTACGGAAGAAGCATAAAAAACTATACTGTTACCCTAGAATTATATCAAAGAAAGAAAAATGAAAGAAAACACAAATTCTCCCTGTCTAAATAAAACAACGGGAGAAAATAACATGGTGCTCAAAAGTAATGGCACCCCTACAGTTTCCAGACATAGGGTGAAATTATTCGGTATCAGAGAGGTCAAATTTAATTTGGAGGTACAAAAAAAACATTCAGATTATATATAGGAAATAACAGAGAGGAATACACTTCGATTTTAAGGTTACCAAGTGCCACCACTGCCAAGGGGCTACTTCTGGATCTTTGAGCAAGACCCTTATCCCTCAACCTGTCAGGAGTATAAATGAGATAAATATAAGTCACTTTGTTAAGGACATTGTTCAAATTACATAACTGTACATTTTAATGTCATTGGGACATGTGACATGCAGAGGCTGATGGCAAATGAATGCAAGCTGGGTCCATTCCAGGTCTTATTCTTCTAAACATGTCCAGGGACATCACAATCCTCTGAAGACATTTTCAAAAGGACGCTTCATTCTACTCATGCATTATCTTTATTTATTAAATCTGAAGCAGATAAAGATCTTAAAATAAGCTCTGAGAGTAAAATATATCAAATACGAGTGGATTCTTTTTTAGAGGGAGAAACACAAACATATAAACTATATAAGAGTGTATTAATCTATTTATAAAGAACTACAATAGGACAGGTTTACAGTAATGACAGTAAAGATGATATGGCGTATAGACAGATTAATCAGGCTCAGCGCTAGTGCTGAAATGGCTTTATCACAAAGGTGTTGTCAGGTGTAACGTGTGCCATGCTGTTTCTTTTTCTCACACACGATAGCGTCGAAGAAAAAGTCAAGACAGAGAGAAATAGAGAGAGAGAGAGGGTACATAATATATATGGCGTGTATAATGGCTTGCTGTTGTCAGTTGAGTTAATGAAGCTACAAAGATTAATTATGAGTCCTGCTTTATCAAACACCCACACAAGGCAGAAATATGGCGTCTCATTAAAATATCCAATTACCAAGCTGGCAGAAGTACAACAGTACCTCCATCCCTTCATCCCTCCCTCTCTCTCCCTTCCTGTGTCCCTGTCTCTCTCTGTCTCTGTCTCTCTTTGTCTTGACAGCCTCTGTACTTTCTCCTGCAGATGAGGATGTGCTGTACCCTCCTCCAATTACATCTACATTTTTCTTTTGGCAGGCAATTTTATCCAAAGTGACTAACAAATGAAGCAGTAAACAATCCCAGCATTTAGCTGTGTGCTAAGCTGACAGGGAAAACGGGGAGAAAAAAGTTGGACGGTTTGTTCTGTATCACGAAAACACCGGTGAAAAGAGCCGAGTCGCAGGCTGATTACCGTGCAGTGTTCGCTTGCAGACTGTGGAGAATTTCCATAAGGTTCCTCTGGTTGATCTATATGAAGCATTAAGAAATTCACGCGATGAGCTCCAATAAGTGACTAGCATGAAGTGTGGAAGGTCACAGTGCTGCTTGATTAGACATGGTGCTGCCTTTGGGATCCACCACATCGGTCGAGCTGAAATAGGAAGAGAGTCTGGTGTGACTCAGAGCTCAGATAAAACTGTACATACAGTATATCTACCTGGAAATAAATGAAGCCTTAACCCACTTCCATTAAATAAATTTAAATGTAAATTCTAATAAAAATGTAAATGTTATTATTATTGAAGGTGGATATAATGTTCTATGTCACTTTTGTTGCAGTAGCTCTGTGTTGTTTGGAAACAATACTTCCAAGGGTTCGACGTTCCCTATCATTAAATTTTGATTTTCGTCCATTGTTCTTCCCTGACGAAGCCCTTCCATGCTTTGTATATGCAGTCATAATTGTGGAGACTGTTTCTCTTAAAAGGCCAAAGAGGGCTGTAAAGGTTACAGATGACCCTGCTATAAGGGCTCCCACCATCTGTCCCCTTTGGAAGTCTGACAAGTCACCATTTATACTGGCATGCATCCTAGACAAGATAGTAATGAAAAATAAATAAATAAATAAATGATAATCACAAAACCTGCATTACTTTCAGCACTAATGACCAATCAGAGCACAAGAATCGAAGACTGCTGTCTTCTTCTTCTTCTTCTTCTTCTTCTTCTTCTTCTTCTTCTTCTTTCGGGCTTTTCCCTTCAGGGGTCTCCACAGCGAATCATCTCTCTCCACCTATCCCTATCTTCTCCATCCTCAACACTTTCACCCACTAGCTTCATATCCTCATTAATTACATCCATATACCTCCTCTTTGGCCTTCCTCTTTGCCTCCTGCCTGGCAGCTCCATGTCCAACATTCTCCTACCAATATACTCACTCTCCCTCCTCTGAACATGTCCAAACCATCTTAATCTGGCCTCCCTAACTTTGTCCCCCAAACATCCAACATGAGCTGTCCCTCTGATGTACTCGTTCCTAATCCTGTTCAGTCTTGTCACTCCCAAAGAGAACCTGAACATCTTCAGCTCGGCTACCTCTAGCTCTGACTCCTGTCTCTTCTTCAGTGACACTGTCTCTAAACCATACAGCATGGCCGGTCTCACCACTGTCCTGTACACCTTCCCCTTGATTCTCGCTGATATTTTCCTATCACACAGAACTCCTGACACCTTTCTCCACCCATTCCAACCTGCCTGCACTCGCTTCTTTACCTCTTTCCCACTCTCTCTATTACTCTTGACTGTTGACCCCAAGTACTTAAACTCCTGTACCTTCTTCACCTCTTCACCCTGAAACCTTACTGTTCCACTTCCCTCCCTTACATGCACACACATGTACTCAGTCTTACTACGACCGACTTTCATTCCTATTCTCTCCAGTGCAAACCTCCACCTCTCCAGGTTTTCCTCCACCTGCTCCCTGCTCTCACTACAGATCACAATGTCATCTGCAAACATCATCATCCAAGAGAATCCTGTCTGACCTCCTCTGACAACTGGTCCATCAAAAAAGGAACTTAAGAAGAGTTTCACATCATTTATGAAGCTAAATTTAGCAACGTGAGTGGGATTTATCTCAAACGCTAAAAAACACTAAAACAGCATCCGTAAATGTCTCTAAGTTAATTTTAGCAGTTAATTACAGACATTCGTGTGCTAAGCTGAGGCTTTAAGTGTTACTTCACAGACAACGGATCTGAGAAAAGTCAACACTAAAAACATACAGCGTCTACACGCTGATTAACACGTTGTCTCGTGTTGTGTGGCCTTGTTCTTTTTGGAGTTTTTTTTATGTTTTTGAATGATTGTTGTTCACTAAATAAAAAACTAATAGAACATGTCTAGAAATGAGAGAGAGGGATTTACATCTAAGCGCTTTTCTAAGCTCTGTCTTTTTAAGCTGTCAGTAATAGCCTTGTCATGACTAGCGCTTTACCAGTGTGTCTGAAATGTCACACAATCCGCTTGTGATACTGACACACTGTCAGATTGTTATGTTATTATTGCAAATCACCTGAGCTGACAGTCTATTTATTTATGTAGTATTAAAAAAGAATTATGGCTGGTGGAGTTAGAATCAATCCACAGAGACCGGAACTAGCAAACAGTCAAACCTCAGAAGGATGCTGGATCTCACAACATACCTGTCAATTGACTCTTTATGAATATATCTTTAAGTCTTATTTATGTGTCCTTTCCTTTAATCACACAGGCTGCTCAGGTTCAGTCTCTTGTCATTTCAAGACTGGACTACTGCAACTCACTGAACACATTTTGTCCACTGAAAATGATCCAAAATGTGGCTGTACAACTTTTTTTCATTCATCATGTCCAGTTTCATCTGAAATGCGTCCCAGACCACCTCCTGAAGTGGTTTGAAGTGGTTTCAAGACGATTTATATTTGTCTCGAAACCGTTTCGGAGGGCATTTAGACCTGATCTTTATCCGATACGGATAGCTATCAGATCACAGAAAACATATGAAGTGACGAGGTGTAAAAACCCACTGATGCTTGCCGACAAAGCAAAAATAGACCAACTCCCTCCTACCTCCTCACACTGCACCTCCCTCAGACCTACTTACTGCTTAACTGGTCCTACCATCTGTCTGGTGTATCTGTAAGTGTATGTATACAGCAAGATTCTTCTGTGTTCTGCACCAAGGTGTTCGCATGAACTTCCAATAGATGTTCGAACAGCTGAGACACTGGCTATCTTCAAATGACAGGTGAAGACCTTCCTCCTCCTGAAGCACTTAAACTTAACCCTTGTATGTTGTTCGGGTCTGTGGGACCCGTATTCATAAACATCAATAGTTTTGAAAAACTTTGCTTCCTTGTAAATTTCTTGATTTTTTCCCACTCATAACTTGATTAAATTTGATTTTCTTTTTTTATTACTCATTTCTACCGCTTATCCGAACTACCTCGGGTCACGGGGAGCCTGTGCCTATCTCAGGCATCATCGGGCATCAAGGCAGGATACACCCTGGACGGAGTGCCAACCCATTGCAGGGCACACACACACTCTCATTCACTCACACAATCACACACTAGGGACAATTTTCCAGAGATGCCAATCAACCTACCATGCATGTCTTTGGACCGGGGGAGGAAACCGGAGTACCCGGAGGAAACCCCCGAGGCACGGGGAGAACATGCAGATTCCACACACACAAGGCGGAGGCGGGAATCAAACCCCCAACCCTGGAGCTGTGAGGTGAACGTGCTAACCACTAAGCCACCGTGCCCCCATCTTTTTTTATTACATTTTATTAAAAAACCACAAAAAACGAGTAGCACTTTAATTAAAAAATGTGATGTAATAAAGGTAAAGATCAAATATTAACCGTATATGCTGTTTATATTGCTTGTAATTGGGATGAAGTAAACATCTGTAGAGTATTTTAACATAAAATTTTTGATTGTGTTGAATTAAAAACCCAAAAATGCAGCGGGTCAAACAGACCCACGATCACTGCCTGAGTAACAAAAATACGAACATACAATGGTTAAACTAGCAATTATTTCCCCTATTTGTTTAATGTGTGTATTTATTTAAAAGAAATTCTTGAACAGAGTTTTAGGTTGATGATATCCTAAGTCATAGTGAAACATAGTGAACCATCATTGATGTATTCTTTGAGACTTCAAAGAACTTTTGTACATCACTCTGGATAATGGTGTCTGCCACATCCTGTAAATATAAATGTTAACACAATCTCTAAAAAAAACTTACTCTATTATTCTCCAAATTTATCCATGGTATGTATTTAGGGAACTAGTACCTTCTCCCCTTCTCCAGGGTGTCTTATATTATCCATCAATTACTCCACCCATTTTGCAAATTGTGTATTTTCTGGGTCATGTGGTGCCTGAACAGAGTGTCAACACATCACAGGACACAATCACACACTCATTAAACTTGGAGAAGCAAATCAACCTACATGTCTTTGTCCTCAGGATGGGACCCAGAGAAGCTGGAGTAAACCCCTGAAGCAAAGAGAAAATATGCAAATTCCACACACACACAGCATAGAGCCAGGAATCTTTTCCAACCCCAGAGAAGTAAGACAAACCTGTTAACCATTAAGCTACCAGGACCCCAATTTCCCTGTAATATCACCAGCATTTATTTCCTTATTAACTGCAAGAGAGAGGTTAGTGAGCAAACACTGTAATTGTTGGAAAATTGTAGTTGTTTAATAGGAATCAAACACTTCTTGTAGAAAATAAAACAACTTTTAATAATCAAGAACATACTGAGAAATGTGAAAGACATAAAAATAAACAAAACCAAGACCAACCTTAAAGGTGGAGTGCACAATGTTTGAAAGCCAATGTTGACATTTGAAATCACCAAAACAAACACACCCCTAACCCAAATGGGTGTCACCCCTGTATTGATAGCTCCGCCCCACACATACATACGTAACCCAGGCAACTATTATGGGGGAACCATAATTATTATGGGGGCAGCTGGCGAGGGGGTATTTTTACCAGTAAATGAACACAATGAGTAATACTATAGTGATACAAATGTGTTTGTGTAGTACTGTGTGTTGTACCGTGAAAGGTTTAGCTCCGTTTCGTTCAACACCTAGAACCCGGCAGAGGTAAAGGCAGAGGCTAATGTCAGACATGTGCACTGAACACTCTCTCTGCCGCATATTGACAAGACCCGCCCCTTTATGCTCATTGGCTACACATTTGTTTTGTTTGTCAGACCAACTCAGTTTTCTGAAGCATTTCTCAAACATTGTGCACCCCGTCTTTAAGGTGCATGTAGATTTGAACAGTAGTGAAGTAGATCATATAGATTTAAATAGCACTGATATAGTTTTTACAGACTTAAGTATATTAGGTTTCATTAAATAGTAAATTTAAATAGTATGTGTGTGATGTGATGTCTGTGTCAGGTGCCGAATTATTAAAACCAACACAAACAGAATGATATGATTTAAATGCGAAATAAAATATTTAATATGACTTTTTCCCATATGCTGACATGATTGCAGAGCACTCCATGTTTATTTAAGGCAAAAATTATGTCATGAATTAGTGCCTCTGCTGAGTGATCCCTCTGATTTTACACAGAAAGCATGGCCTTAAATGTCAGGTCTGTATTTATTGGTGTAAGACATAAAGACTTCTAGGCCTTGTAAATCAGGAGTAAGGACTTGTTGGCTTTAGGGTGGCAAGTGAAGCTCTCAGGAGGGCAGAGTGACATTTATAAGCATCTGGACAGCATGTAAATGCTTACAGTACATGCTTCAGAGCTGGTGGGCCATCCATTCTTTAGCTGATAGGACTGTAGCCCTTGCAATTAGAGGAAGGAGTAACATGTGTAAGAGCTTCTGGGCCTCAGAATGGAAGGTGTTTTGTATTATAGGCCTAATATTGGCAATTTAATGAGCCTGCAGTCCAAAAACTGGGTCCTGAACCTGAATTAGCCTGAAGTCTTAGGACTGAGACCAGTAGCCTGAAGTCTTAGGACTGTGACCAGGAGCCTGAAGTCCTGGGACTGTGATCAGGAGCCTGAAGTCTTAGGACTGAGACCAGGAGCCTGAAGTCTTAGAACTGAGACCAGGAGCCTGAAGTCTTAGAACTGAGACCAGGAGCCTGAAGTCTTAGGACTGTGACCAGGAGCCTGAAGTCTTAGGACTGAGACCAGGAGCCTGAAGTCTTAGGACTGAGACCAGGAGCCTGAAGTCTTAGGACTGTGACCAGGAGCCTGAAGTCCTGGGACTGTGATCAGGAGCCTGAAGTCTTAGGACTGAGACCAGGAGCCTGAAGTCTTAGGACTGTGACCAGGAGCCTGAAGTCTTAGGACTGAGACCAGGAGCCTGAAGTCTTAGGACTGAGACCAGGAGCCTGAAGTCTTAGGACTGAGACCAGGAGCCTGAAGTCTTAGGACTGTGACCAGGAGCCTGAAGTCCTGGGACTGTGATCAGGAGCCTGAAGTCTTGGGAGTGGGACCAGGAGCCTGAAGTCTTGGGACTGAGACCAGGAGCCAGAGGTCAGCACTTAGACCGGGAGCCTGAAGTCTTGGGACTGAGACCAGGGGCCTGAAGTCCTGGGAGTGTGATCAGGAGCTTGAAGTCTTGGGACTGAGACCAGGATCCTGAGGTTTTGGGACTGAGACCAGGAGCCTGAAGTCTTGGGACTGAGACCAGGAGCCAGAGGTCAGAACTGAGACTAGGAGCCAGAGGTCAAAACTGAGACCAGGAGCCTGAAGTCTTGGGACTGAGACCAAGGGCCTGAAGTCCTGGGAGTGGGATCAAAAGCTTGAAGTCCTGGGTGTGGGATGTTTTTTTGAACAGTTTGGCCAAACTGCCAAAAAATATAATACTGACCACATTCTACTATAATGCATGAACAACAGAATATACTTTTATATTTGTATTTTTTATATAAATAGTATATATATAGTTCCATCTGTAAAATCTATACAATCAAGTGACTGGGTTTGTTCCTTTTAACATTCCAGACCCAAACACACTGTAATATTTTTCTCACTCATTAGTCTGAGCTGCCTGTTATTAATGGAATGTCAGCTTATCTAACCAGAGTAATTTGTCTCAATCACTTAATTAGACTTGAGACATATGAGTGACTAGCAGAAGATTATGGTGGAATTCAGCGTAATGTGAGGCTGTAATGAGGAGGATGTGTATTTATCCTCACAGGTAACTGTGTTGTGTTGCCCGATCCATCAAAACGACACACAAATAAATCACACTTTAGATGTTTGACGCCAATGATGACAAATTTTATTCATCTTGTTTTTGTGACTTTTGGGCTGCTCAAAGTATTGGCACTCCTTCTTTTTTGTCCATCAATGGAAAAAAATATGTATGCACTATAAAGATCAAATATAATCCACTTATATGGTATAGCAGCAAAAAAGAGCAAAAGGTTAAGACAGTTCTCTGAGAAGCTATTCAGGAAATATCAAAGTCACCTTTGAAATCACTTCTCACTCAATGCTTTTATTGTATCAGACGCAAGCATACATAAAAACGTTTGATTTAAACCTCAGAAGTATCCAGAAGCTCATTTATTTGTTCCCCTGGCTGTAGTTTTTAGATTGAGCATTTTTTGGTTTTAGCCTAACAGGATTTAGAGAGACAGAAGATTCCCCGCTGACCAGATTAGTTTAAATCCACGTCTGGAAAAAGCAAACACACACACAGACACACACACACACACACACACACACACACACACACACTTCATTTCTTTTATAACTTTTAGGTACTAGTTTATTATTTTTATTAATGAATAAATATTTCTGAAGCCAGCGCTCACCTACAGCACTAAATATTTTTAGATCAATAAATCTGAAGCTTAAACCGTGAAAAGCTGTAAAAGTGCTTCTTTAACAAAGCCTTGTTTTTTATTTCTTCCCACTAAAGCAGCTCGCTCGGTGAGAACGCTGCTTATAGCTCTTATTTATAAGGTAAATAAAGATATTGCTCTGCTTCGGTGTGATTTGTATAATCTTGTTATTCTTCAGACTGTTTTATTGTTTCATCATTACATCATTACAGCGATGAATTTATAAAGAATATGAAAGAAATCAAACACTCCATGTTGCGTGGTTATGGAAAAATAATCAGTGACGTGTTCATGTTGATGATTTCCAGTTAAAGGTGGGGTCTCCGTAGTTTGAGAAATGCTTCAGAAAACTGAGTCGGGACGACAAACAAAACAAAAATCAAAACAAACATGTAGCCAATGAGCAGAAAGGGGTGTGTCTTGTCAATATGGGTGGAGAGAGTGTTCAGTGCGCATGTGTGACATTAGCAGAAAGCGGTTTTAACATTGACATGGAGGATAAAAACAAAGAAAGAAAGTGAAGAAAGACTTACGATAAGGCAAGAAGTAGGACGTGTTAATATAGGATCAGCTTTCCAGCGCTGGAGAGAACTGAAGGAGCAGAGAAATATGCCGTGAAGCTCTCCTGCGGAGTGAGGAAGAGGTGGACAGTTGAAGTGTCCAATGGAGTTATGAGATTTGCGCTCAAGCTATTTTCAAGACTTTAGATTGGTTAATAACTTGTAAAAATAACAGACCCACGTGGGGATTGACCAATAGCATCGATATGTGAAAAAAAATGAAATTGACCAAATTTGGACATACGAGGTTTCCGCCCGACAGCGACGATATGCCGTCCTTTGCATGATTATGCTTGTGTGTCATTTTTGCTTGTTTGTTTATCTGCAATCGTATTGTTCTTCCCTTCAGCTATGATAAAGACACATTTCTTTCCATTAGTTGCCTGGGTTACGTATGTATGTGTGGGCGGAGCTATCAATACAGGGGTGGGACCCATTTGGGTTAGAGGCACGTTTTTTTTGGTGATTTCAAATGTCAACATTGGTTTTAAATAACAGAGACCCCACCTTTAATGAACAAATCGGTTTTATTTTCCTTTTAATATCATGGAACATCCACAAAAGTTACTTCCTGTTCTCACTGATGTTATAGCAGCTATAAACAGTTTTTCCCTCACAAGCTTCACTTTATTTCTTTCGGGCTGAACTATCAGGATATCAGGTTCTACGTTGTTCTACAAACTGAAGAACCCTTTAAATAGGTCTGCTCTTATTGAGTAAGGTGAGGTGAGAACATCAGCATACGGAGAACATTCATTCTCCAAGGATTCCCTGAAGTGTCTTCTAAAATTGTAAGCTTTCTCTACTATCTTCTCATCAGGAGATAAGAAGTTTGAATCCCATTAACACCACAGACCGTAAGTCCATATTCTTTCTCACCTGTCAATCAAAGTGGCACGATCCAATCATGTGCATCATTGAGCTCATGTATGTGGAAGAGGGCGGAGTGTTACGCTGCTCTGGGACACTGTTTGATGTTGTGAGTTTTATATATAGAGTTTTTATAACATTGGATACTGTCATAAAGTGCAGAAATCTGGATATAACTTTTTTATACAAATTCAAGTGAAATTCAAAGAGATCTATAAGCTGAAGAAGCCTTAAGGATTTCAGGTGGAACCTCTTTTCCCTTTAATAGTGATAGCAAGAACCTTTAAGTTTGTAAATATAAACAGAACCGATGAATCACATTACACAGGACATCATTATATTTACACTACAAGTGTCTCAGAGTAAATTCTATAATTATGAAGCATCTCATGCATCTGGACATCAATCTTCTGGGAGCTGCTGCAGGGGATCAGATAAATGACGAATTTGGAGGGAAAATGATTTTGAAAAATGATCAAATTAATAATTGACTTTATCTGAAGAACCAAAGAACTAACAGTGTAAAAAACTTTTTGTCTCTAGATTTCTCTTCTTTGTCTTCGTCGCTCTCGTCTTCTCTCACGGTCAGAAAATGGAGCCATTTGATGGAGCTGGTGGACGAAAAACTGAAGAATTGCTGTAAAATGTACAGTAGTAAAGGTGAGAAACCCAGTAGAAAGAAATGCTGTTCTACTGAAACTGTTCTACTGAGCTTTATGGCTCTGGTCTTTTCAATAAAGTTGTTTCCAGGGGAAATTAGAGGCAAGGCGAGGCAGTGCAGTATACCAGTGCACTTCACACAGGCTCTCAGGAGAATATTCTGCAGCTGAATATCAGCTGAAGCGTCTGCTCTCACTCTGGGTATTTACTCCCTGAACGCCTGCAGGCTTCCTTCATGACTTTTAATGACATTTAACTGACTGAGACTCTGCCTTAATTACTGCCTTTAATCTCTCACCCAAAAGTCATGAGTCATTTTCACATGTTGCTTTGTTTACTTCCCAAACAATTCCGTTATTTCCTTTTGTTTAATTATTTTAGATTTACAGCGTCTGTGGTTTTATTGTGTTGAAATACAAATTTACTTTCAGGTCTTTAACAGGCGTGTCGCTCGGTGTCGATTTGTTAACACGCTCTAGCTCCTCCCACACCTGACCACAACATTCAAATCCGACAGCTATACACTTTATTCAGTTAGAAGCTGATCTCAGTTACTCCGCCGTAACACTGTGATCTTCACTCACACACTGACGCCGTCTCACGAGTGATTCTCCATCACAGCCTTCATCACTCTCCTGCTGTGGATTTCCAACTCTTTCCATCCTGACGTGCAAAAACAAAACTGTAAACACATTCTTCACTAATTCTAGAGCAGAAAACAAAAAGACAAACAAATTCTACATTTGAATAAATACAATTGTTATTAAAGTCATTTTAAATACATTTTCTAATCTGTCTTAGAGAAGTGAATTAATGAATTCTGAATCTAATCAATTTAATTCTCGCTAAAAAAACTGTAAATACATTTTTTAATACAAGCAAACAAATGAAATGAAATTAATGAAATAACATTGTAAAGGAAATTAATTGTTAAATAGATTTTTTTATATGTCTTGAATTAGAAAACAAACGAACAAATGAAGGAATAAATTCTGAAGTTAAATAATTGAAATTATTTAATTAATAAATAAAACACTAATGAAAGTGTCAGAACATTTACTAAATACATACAAGCAAATAAATAATTTGGAGGTTAAATACATTTGTCAAAAAAAATTATAAATGCATTTTTGTACACCAAAAATAAATAAATAAATAAACAAACAAACAAACAAATAAATAAATAAATAAATAAATAAATAAATAAGCACTACATAAAATCTCAATACATTTTTAAGTCTCCAACAGCACTGAGATAAAAGTTTTGGTTTTTGTTGTTGTTACAGTTTTGTTCGTTTCTCTGAATATTTTAATATATTAGTCTGTATTATATATGTATATATTAGATTAGATTAGATAATATATTAAACTGAACAGAAACATTTATTCTGCTTTGATTTAATCTTTATTTCCTTTATAAAAGCCTTAAACTGTTGTTTATACTGGAGCTGCTGTGCCTGGTGTCTCACTGTAGTTTGGTCCAATCTAAAACTGAATCTAATCTAAAATCGTATCTAACCTAAAACTGACTCTAATCCTAAACTAAAGTTGGGAATAATCTAAAACCGATCCTAATCTAAAGTTGAGTCTAATCTAAAATTGGCTCTTATCTAAAGGCGAGTCTGATCTAAAGTCGAGTCTAATCTAAAGTCGAGTCTAATCTAAAGGCGAGTCTGATATAAGTCGAGTCTAATCTAAAATTGGCTCTTATCTAAAGGCGAGTCTGATCTATAGTCGAGTCTAATCTAAAGTCGAGTCTAATCTAAAGATGGCTCTTATCTAAAGGCGAGTCTGATATAAGTCGAGTCTAATCTAAAATTGGCTCTTATCTAAAGGCGAGTCTGATCTAAAGTCGAGTCTAATCTAAAGTTGGCTCTTATTTAAAGTCGTCTGATCTAAAAGTCGAGTCTAATCTAAAGTAATCTAAATCTTAGTGTCAGATGAAGTGCACACGGCTCTGATTGTCTCTGACTCCAGGTTGATGCTCTGAACGCTGACGGCTTCCTGTGTGGAGGATTAGATGACCAGTCCGAGTTTTCTGTATTTCCTCTTAGATCAGACTAAGCTTCTCATGATGAAATGAAGCTCTGAGGACAGAAACAATGACCTTTCATTACACCACACTCTTTAAAATGAAGAAATCTGTAGAAATCACACCAGTAAGGTGTGTACTGTAAATGACTCAGTCACTTCAGATCAGCTGCCAGAGTACGTGTGTGTGTGTGTGTGTGTGTGTGTGTGTGTGTGTGTGTGTGTGTGTGTGAGAGAGAGAGAGAGAGAGAGAGAGAGAGAGAGAGACTGGATTACTCTAAAGCTCTCGTATCTCACCTAGCTTACAGCTAATTCACTAAGCACCTCAGAAACCCTCAGGAGAAGAAGCCACATCACTCATGTGATTAGATTAGATTTTCTTTTTCCAGATCTTCAAGCATGAGCTCAGTTTTGATTAATTCTATGCGATAACTTTAAATATCTGGCGCTAACATTAGCTGTTTAACCTCTAGCCGTTTACTGTTTTAGGTTGCTAAGGTTTTTTTTTAATCTTTTTGTTTTAATCAGTGACTAATACAAGTTCTCTTTCTATGTGTGCCTCCAGCTAGCTTTCTGCTAACTAAAGTGCATTAAACTTAAACTCATCTTGCTAATATTCACACTGCTGTATGTAAGTACTGTATGCAACTAATTTAACTTAAGCTCATTGTGTCAACGTTAGTCAGTCTCAGGGGCGGTTCTAGAGGGGGGCCACAGGGGCCCTGGCCCCTGCTGAAATCTGATTGGCCCCTGATTGGTCCCCGTTCCATCAATCGTCAACGAGAAGAGCAATCGGAGAATTTTTCATAGCGATCACAGATGCAATTCCACCCCCAAACAATTGGCAATTCCACCCCTCGTAACAATTTGCACAAACTTTTTTTAAGTAAAATTTACTGCCTAATTTCAAGTATTAATTATCTAGCAAAATCAATTAAAATCTACTTAATAATCCATGAAATGTTTGTTAAAAAAAGTAAATGTTACTTAATTATTTTTATTATAGAAGTTATATTTATTAACTAATTTATTAAATTATTATTTAAAAACAATAATACAAAATGTTGCACAGGCTCCCCGTGACCCGAGGTAGTTCGGATAAGCGGTAGAAGATGAATGAATGAATACAAAATGTTAATCAAAAAGACAAATAACTTGATTCTCGTTAATAATACGCATGGAAAACAAACTTCTCATTACATCACACTACAGGGAGGAGACACTAAGTGAATTATCTGTTTTATTTATCTTCGACAAATCCCGCGAATAAAAGCCATTTATCGGAAGCCTTCTTTTATAATTTGAATACCCAGTGATCTTCAGAAGGGGACTGTCACTACTCAAAAGATGTGTCAGTCAGAACATCCTGAATACTGTCCGCAGGGCTTGACATCAACACCCGTCAACAAATGCCGGGTAAGACAGCTACTCCTTCTAGCCACTTTGGGGGTTGAATATAAATTTGTCATTGTAGTTTTCTTAAAAGCCATGTGAAATAAACAATGCGCGGTACGACACTACGAAACTCCCATAAACACTCCTTGCATATAAAGAGCTCAGAGTGTACACCGTACAGTATGTAACACATCTTAATACAAAGTGTAAACAGCCTGTGTATTGTGTAAAGTACTATATTAATAAAATTGAATAAGTGGACTAGTGAGAGGGAGGATTGATGCTGTATGTGTGCACAGTGTGTGAGACAGTACACCTATCATCCTGAATAAAGTGAACAATTTAAAACTAGATCTGTAAAGTTCGTCGTGACAAACTTTGATGTTGGCTTTGATGAAGCAAGTATTCGCAAAGGCCGGTGCTTTTTGGAGGCGAGTGGACATAAGGGACAGTTTTACTTTTAGAAGCAAGTGGACAGAAAGCTAGGGTGCCAAAACATTTGGAGGCAAGTGGAGACAAGCATGTGACATCATCTGAATACTCTTGAGGTAGTTTCCCTCATTGTTGTGAGTGTTTTGATATGTCACATGTCCATGTTGTGCTAATTTTTGATTTTGCATATTTTGGGGCAGGGCTACAGGACAACCAGAAGGCCAGTCGGTACACCGATTTAAAACTTTGTTCAGAGTATCACCCTAAAGGAGCTGGCCGAGTTTGGTGTAGATAGTTCGAAAGCTCGCCGAGTTATAAACCTCCAAAATTTATTATAGAAGTCTATGGGAAAAAAGGCCACTTTGAGACCCGGTACCGGAAGTACCGGAACTCGGATCGCTTAGAAACTTCAGACCAGGGTCTACAACATATCCGAATTTGGTGCATGTGGCTCGAAAGCTCTAGGAGGAGTTACTCAAAATAAATTTTTGTCTAAGCTTAAATAGGAAAACAGAATGTTGGCTTCTACAAAGTCAACATAAAAACATACCTGACTCAGTTTGTCCAAGTGCGGCCTCAGCTTTGTCCCTGCAATGACTCCCTTAAGCTTCATGAAGGCAATAAGTTTTGGTGTGTAGAGGTCAATATTATACATGAAGCTCTGCTCCAGAGAAGTTGTAGTTATTCTTCTAAATTCCTCTTTCACCTGAAAAGATATGAATAATCAAGTTATTGTTACTGCCGCAACATTTAAGGGGTAACATTTCAGGGGTTAGATTTACATACCTCAGCTTCACAAAACAAGGCAGGCCATCTCTTTTTAAAATCCTCAACAGCAGGACAACCACTCACAACCTCAAGCCTTCGATAGGAAAATGTTTTGGCCATTTTTTCTTTAATCACATTATAGTTGTTCTTTTTCTTCACCTCATTGAGGAGCTCCTGCCTCTCTACTTCAAGGCTGTCTTCGGTTTCTCCACTTGGATGCGGCGGGAGGTAATTCACCTCCGCTTTCCTTGGTCTTTTGCAGTTTTTGGCAGGATTTTTCTCACCAGGTAATTTACTTCTTAAGGAGTTGATGTTAACTTCAGGACAAGGTATTTCACACTTTCTTAATTTGGAACGGTAATTGGCCATCTTATACTTAAGGCGATGCTGCCACCCGTACTGTACATACCTGAAAATGAAGTGCCAGGCTCCTTCAGGCACGTATGCTTGTTCAACAGAGCTTCAACAACGGCCAGGATTTGAAGTCCGGTGGGATAGGCAGTGTAGCTAAATATTTGTTATGCAAGCTTCTCAAGCACATTAGAGTTGATGTTTGATTTGTGAAGGCGTATACCATTACTTTTAAAATCATCATTTGCCTTTTGAAGGATTGTTTCAACATCATATGATAAGGTGGGTATCACAAAATTAATTAGCCAAACTTCTGATCAGCACTCTGGGGACGGTTGTAAAATAATGGTGTCAGATGAACTAATAGAAGAACATTCATCCTGGAAAGAATTGTTCAGCGAGAGTGGAGGGGAGTTATCTGCAGCTTCATTCAATGTCAGAATAACTGAAGGTTCTATTTTGACTAGCTTGATTGTGTCTTTGTCCTTAACCAAATCTGTTGATGTCAGAGTAAAGAATTGGTTTTCAAAATCCATATTTTGTCCATATACCTAACACTAAAACTCCCTTGGAGTTGAAAATGATCCTGTGCAGCTGCCAAAAGTTCATCTACTGTACTAGGTATTCCATCTGGTAGGGTTAACTTGTGAACTGCAGTCTCATCGAATATAACATGTAGTTGAGTGCAGGCAGATATCATAGTGTTTGGCAAGCAGAACTGCAAGAGAAGTGAAAAAAAATAGATAAAAAGTAGGTTTTTGAACAAATCCACAAACATTAAAGGTGTATGTAGATTATAACATGCTTAAATTTTAATAGGGCTGCAAGATATATCTAAATGAACAAAGTATTGCAATGATTTGAAATAACTATGATTGTAATCCTTAAAAAATTTTAGGCAGAAAGATAACAGAGACTGACAAGACCGAGAGATGCTTGTCAATTTCATATTTTTTCACATATCGATGCTACTGGTCAGTCCCCATGTGGGTCTGTTATTTTTACAAGTTATTAACCAATCTAAAGTCTTGAAAATAGCTTGAGCGCAAATCTCATAACTCCATTGGACACTTCAACTGTCCACCTCTTCCTCACTCCGTGGGAGAGCTTCACGGCATATTTCTCCTCAAGAAGAGTCGCAATGAATCAACACGTCTTCTGAGGTAAATGTCTTCAAAACACTGGGCTCAAAGAAAAAAAAATCTTGACCCCCGCTAGTTCTGGTGCTCGTCTGAGGACAGGAATTTAGCGCAAGACAATCCACTGCAACGCGGACTAAACCCTGTGTACTGCAGATAAGGTACGGCGTTTTTTTAATTTCCTGAAAAATAACGGTTTTGGAGATACGAGGATTCCGCCCGACAGCGACAATATGTAAGTTATTTAATTTTTTTTCAATATTTGAATATAATTCAATCTTAAAGCCAACATTTTTAACACATTTGAATCATGTTCTCATTGCATATTGTATTATTTAGCAAGTTCACATTTTCATTCCATGTCGTGCAGCCCTAATCAGAAATACACAAGTCTTGAAAAGGTGTCACATAACACAAGCCCTTCTGAAATTACCTAGTTTGAACAGCAGATGTAGTGTTTCAAGAAACCATTCGATCACCATCTACTGTATAAGCAGACAGTGGGTATGTGTCAGTGAGTTGTGACTGCTCAATTACCTTTGGCTATTCCTGTGGACTCTAAATTAAAGCATCAAAAATGCTCACAGTACCATGCATTTAGCAGTTTCATTACAAAGACCAATCAGTCATGAACAACAATGATTTGTACTATCTCAGAAAAGTCAGGCAACCCACCAGTGGTGCCATATACCAAAATCATGCCAGTAGCATAACTGGTGCCTTGACATTCTGCAGTTTTAGTCAAATTAACAACGTTCTCCATAGGAAATTTCTGTGACAGAAAATCTTGTATACTTTCATTTACCACCTCTACTGGAAGTCTTGAGGTCTTTAGCCCTATTCGGACGGGATTAGTTTGACGTGGGGACGTGGGGGTAAAGTAATTATTACCAGAGCTTCTCTGTGATTTTAGTCCCGTCCGAATGTGTCATCTCGGTAATCATTACGGACAATGTCAGTAAAGATTACGGCGACTTTTACCTTCTGTAAAAAGGTCCGGAAAAATGACCTCAGGTAATACTAATCCCGTCCGAATAGACCCGCTGTAAATATGTACGGTAAAATTCCGTTATTTCCTGTTTAAAAGTAGTTTTTGGTGCGTTTTGCAAGCATGGAGGCGCCATGTTGTCTGTTTGTGCACGTGATAACAGGAAGCAACGTCATACGCACATGACGACAAGGAGGTTACTGTGGTGCGTAAAGCGAGTTACCCCTCCTACTTCTGCTAGTTTTACTGAGATGTCTTGTCCCGTGCGAATTGGCCAGTTTATATTACAGACGTTCTGAGGTAAAATTGCATTACTCCACGTCCCCACGTAAAACTAATCCCGTCCGAATAGGGCATTTGACAAAGAGACCACAGGTTTTTTTACATTTGAAGTGTGAAGATGGTATGCAATCATCGACTGGTGTTTTTTTGCCATGGACTTCAAAATGTTACGAAAACTGGCAGTTTGTCTTACTATCTTCTTAAAGAAGTGGTGCTTTGATTCAAAGTCATTGTCCTCATTGTCCGTAAAGACACCAATGGGCCAAACGCTTTAATGAGCTGTGGGTAATGCTCTACAAAATGGTGTTTTGGAATCAATTTCTCTTCTGGAAAAACACTGCGAAATCTACATATATGGTCTGCAATCAGGCTGTCCAGGTAACCTATGCTTTCAATTCTAAAAATTAATTTTTGAGTAACTGCACAATGCGTTTTTAACTCCGTGGCTATGGTTCGTTCATTCATTCATTCATTCATCTTCTACCGCTTATCCGAACTACCTCGGGTCACGGGGAGTCTGTGCCTATCTCAGGCGTCATCGGGCATCAAGGCAGGATACACCCTGGACGGAGTGCCAACCCATCGCAGGGCACAAACACACTCTCATTCACTCACACAATCACACACTACGGACAATTTTCCAGAGATGCCAATCAACCTACCATGCATGTCTTTTGACCGGGGGAGGAAACCGGAGTACCCGGAGGAAACCCCCGAGGCACGGGGAGAACATGCAAACTAAACTAACCACTAAGCCACCGTGCCCCCCGTGGCTATGGTTGTTACTCGCTAATGCTGCATCGACATCCAACTGATATTGCTGTTTTGTTCTACAAGGAAATTCTTCTGTCCTTACTTCAAGTTCTTGAAACTGTGACCGGTCTCCGATACAAAATCTGCAAACATATGACCCACTGAAACTTTCAACAAAACCACCAAGTGAGTGAGCACCAAGGTTATCAGCAATCATAGAAAATACTGTGCCTTTTATTACTTTTCCTAAGTGAGGCACAAAAATACTATCCTCTTCCAAGCTTTTCAAATCCCTTAACAATGGCTCTAGCACTGCAGAATAGCCAAATGTCTTAACATCATCTGCCTTGCACAAGATACTGAAGTAAACTGATGATAGTGCAGACCTTAATACAGATGAAATGTCAGCCAACACCCAGTAGACTCCTGTTACCTTGTGCTTCTTGCGAGAAGTTCCTAAAGGGTTACAAATTTCAAAATCATCACAGTAAAGTAAAAGTGAAAGTCTTAACTCCTCACCAGATAGAAATTCATTTTCCTTGAAATTGGAACCATCATAAAAACGGGCATACTGACATGAACCACAGTGTCTTGCACTTTTGTACAGCTTATCCTGAATGCCACAGTTTTTTAGAATTTCTGACAAAGACTGCAAAATTGGTACATACTGGATTGTCCTTCCCTCTTTCGCATCAAGTATATACTCCAGTGGCTCAATGATAGAGAAATGTTCCTTTAGATACCAATTTCGATTATGTGCTGTGCCGAGAGGACCTTTCTCACTGAATGCAGCACTAAGAGGATTTAAATTGCAAATGTTATTCACTAGATCTGTGATGACCAGCTCTTCTACACTGACAATGTCTTTGACAATGACATTGACAATGTCTTTGATTACAGGTGTCTCTCTACAACTGTCTCCCCCCAAAAAAGGAAGAAAAAAAAAACTTCACCAGGATCACTAACCACATTTTAACCAAATACAAAGTATTTGTTCAATTTCCATTTATTAATTTGAGTGTGTGTGTGTGAGTGTGTGTGTGAGAGAGAGAGAGAGAGAGAGAGAGAGAGAGATTATGACTGGTGGTGTTTATTGTGTAAAGCCCAGCCATTTTTAGGGTCATGATTGAGGACAATGTGCCGTCCAGAGACAAGCTGTTTCATGCTGTGTCGTGTTCGGGAGACGCGCTTGATTCCTGCCCGGTTCCATAGAGACAGCGGTGCGGACTGATACGTTTTGGGCGCTGCGGCTTATTAAATATACGATAAATAATCAAAGTTTTTCTGCGTGAGAAATACGATGTGTGGCGGGAGAGCGTGAGAAAAGGCCCCAATGAGTGACTGTCGCTCTCAATGCGTGACACTTGAGAGCCCTGAATTATTAAAATGAAACACTTTTCCATACTGCTTTTTATTCTCAATGACATGTTATGTTAACTGATGATCATCCATTGTCTTGCTTAGTATCTAAGTTGGCAAAGTTTTTTAACTTTAAGTAAAATTAAGTAAAGTTGGCACATATTCACAGATTGGAGTTTCCCGAGTCCATAACTCCTGAGCTAAACACTGTTACTACACAAATAACACCTCCTTTCCTCCACGCTGGACAAAATACATGAGTCTCTATGTGCGAACACCTAAGAGACAGATTCCAAGGGACCGTCTGCGAAGTGCAAAACCCGAAAAGCGAATAAAAAAAAAATCAATAACGTCACTGTAATACACTGTACTGTTATTGATTGCTTACCAGACGACGTGCAGTCTTTTTTGTGCAAGGCTATTTTAACTTCATGACTCGTGCAGCATGATATCTGCACTAACTTCACGACTCGCCCTTTGCAGCACATTATGAACCCGCAAATTTTAAACACAGTACTAAACGTAGCTAATGTGTCTTGTTATCTATTCATGTCTAATATCAAATTCATGTACTTTAAATATCATTACCATGATAGAAAATAATATGGTTACGTTTTTCAGTGAATATATTTATATTACGAATTTATATGTAACGAATTGGAAGTATTTCTATAGGAATCTGCCTGATTACTAAGTTAATTGCATAAAGTGTAACGTTAAGAAAAACAGAATGCAAATTTCAAATCAAATATTTTTCTGTTTTGACATGAAATCACCATCGACCCACAGAAATGTGTTTAGTTTTAAACAAACTTCTGTATGAGCCTCGATGCTTTGAAAATTCTAGGCCTCATTACCATTAAAAGTGTAACGTTGACCGATAACATTGTTATTTTACTGAAGTAAAGTATTATACAACAAAATAACCTAACAAAAACTATACAAATGCTCACAGACCTATAAAATGACGCAAATTACAGAAGAAATGTAAAAATAACTCACCTTACTACAACTAGTCACGCGAAACAGCCCTCCTCTGATCCAAAACGCGGGTAATGGCGGGTCCACTGGCGCATGCGCAATGCACAGTTTTGAATGTACTAAAGTTTTTGATTAAAATTTACTTGGTATTTTTAGGTCTATGTGCAGTGACTATAAAACAGTTAAATAATACGATAAAATAAAACTTACTAGTCCCAAACAGTTCATTTTGTACATCAATTAATTATGTATTTATTTACAATTCTACTTAGGAAAATCTAGTATTCAATAAATGTTAATATTACTATGTAGAAATTATTAGTAATCTAATATATTTTACTACACCAAAAAGTTCGTTTTTTCAGTTTACCCTGTACTTGGCCCCTGAATGTAACATGTGGCCCCTTACAGTTTTTTGGATTGCTTACACACTAAAATTAAAAGTAGTACACTATTAGCAAAACCTTACACTCAAGAGGCAAAACATCTGCCCATATTTGCACAACTATAAGCACATTGTCAACCTCACACTTGTTGCAAAACTCTACACACAGTGATTTGCAAAACACTAAACACACTTAACATACATTACACACAAAAATCTATCATGAAGTCACTTCCTTGCAATACCAAAGCACTGACTGTCAAATTACTGCACCGTCCAACCAACCGGTTCAACACAGTCATCAGGTGTGCAAACAGATTGCTTAATTGTAGACACACCAATCAGGTGTGTAAGCACTATAAAAAGCAGCAGGTGAGTTCATCGGTCTTCAAGCACAATGGAAAGTGTCAGAGAAAGAGTAAGACGTGGAGGAGAACGAGGAGGAGGACGACAAGGAAGGGGAGGAAGAGGAATCAATTGATTATGCAGAGGTATGTATTCACTTTAGCAGTGTGTTCTTGCATACTGTCTCATAATCTTTTACTGTACTGTAATATGTATACTAGATCTACACTGAACTACACAATTTTGCATGACACTGTTCTTCAGAGAGTTTTACGAATGGATGGAGAGGAGATCCAGCATGAGTTCATTTACGTAGATGAGGCTGGGTTCAACCTGACGAGAACACGAAGGAGGGGAAGAAACATCATTGGCCACAGGGCTATAGTCAATGTCCCAGGGCAACGTGGGGGTAATATAACACTCTGTGCAGCCATTACACAGAATGGGGTCCTCCACCGCCATGCCCATATGGGCCCTTACAACACAGCACTCCTACTTACATTCTTGGACCAATCGCACAACATAACAGCAGCAAATCAAATCGATCATATGCAATACATTGTTGTCTGGGACAATGTGTCTTTCCACCACTCTTCTCTGGTACAGAACTGGTTTCAGCAACATCCACATTTCACCGTCCTATATCTTCAACCATACTCTCCATTCCTCAACCCTATAGAAGAGTTTTTATGGCGGTGGAAGGTATATGATCTCCATCTCCAGGCTGATGTACCCCTCATCCAAGCCATGGAGGAGGCCTTTGACCAGATGGAGGTAGCAGCAATGCAAGGATGGATTCGTCATTCAAGACGTTTCTTTCCAAGGTGTCTTGCTAATGACAACGTTGCCTGCGATGTTGATAATTCTCTGGCCAGATCCAGCTAGGCGAAGAGACAATGTTTTTTTTTTTTTTTTTTTTGTTTTTTCAGTAAACTTGCAGTACAATATGTAAAGTGACATTTTGTTACAGTATTATGAATCTCCATGTCAAAATTTTGGGTGTGTTGACAAATAAATGAGTTTCTTCAGTCTGCAACATTGGTCTTGTGTAGTGTTTGAATTTACATTATATTTGTACTTTATTGATGGTAGCCTACTCTAATCATAGGGAAGTAGAAGTGCTAAAAGTGTTTTAGGTTTATCACAGCAGAGTGTAACTCATGCAAACAGAGTATAGTAACGTGAAACGTGTGTGTTTCATATGGTAACAAAGTGTGGTTTTTAAACAGAGGTGTATAGTTTTTACAAGAGTGTTTAATTATGCAAGGGATCTGTAGTGTTGTGCTAATTGTGTGTGTGTGGTTGTGCTAATTGTGTGTAGTGTTTTGAAAACATGGGCCCTGTTTTGAAAATTGTGCTTAAGCAATCCAAAAAAACTGTAATGGCCCCTGTTACAGAAAAATCCTAGAACCGCCACTGGTCAGTCTTATATTACATACACACAGGAATTCTGTAGCTCAGCTGCTGGGAAACATCCATAAAACGTGTAAAAGTCCATCTTTATTATTCATCACATCATTCTGTGACCTTGTCTCTGGTATCTTTGGACATGGCAGTGACTTTCCTCTGAGCTGAGATCAGCTGTAAATGTCTCGGATGTTTATAGCCTCCTGCTCTGTTCACTGCTGAGTGATATTCCGTCCCACCGTCCCAAATCTCTTCGATTCAGAGCTGCAGGACGAGTGAAAAAAACTCAAACTCAGTGAATGTGTTAAACATGACTACAGAACATCAGAGATGTTTAACCCTTTTTAGCAGCACATCGCTGTTCTATATCTGTCGTGTCTTTCCATCTGTTGACAAACTAAATTTTAGTGTAAAAGAACAAGCATCTCTAGGAGCAGAACTGGGTTTGATATCAACATTTTCCATGAAGATACAAACACTTGGCTAAAGGAAAACATAAATAATGATGAAACACTACAAATGTCCTGAGTGTTTACTTTCATATGAGCTTTATATTAACACCACGGTGGACTGAGACATGACAAACACATACAATCATCAAGATGGACACAATAAAACAGGAGGAAACTCCATTTTTTTGGCTTTTTGTGAGTTAAATAAAGAATAAAGGAGCTGAAAGTTTAGCGGTGATGATGATCATGACTGTGATGGAGTTTATTTAAAGCTTTTTTCTTCTATCGATTGTATTTAAAATACATTCATTCATTCACTCATTTTATACCGCTTATCCAAACTACCTCGGGTCACGGGGAGCCTGTGCCTATCTCAAGCGTCATCGGGCATCAAGGCAGGATACACCCTGGACGGAGTGCCAACCCATCGCAGGGCACAAACACACACTCTCATTCACTCACACAATCACACACTACGGACAATTTTCCAGAGATGCCAATCAACCTACCATGCATGTCTTTGGACCGGGGGAGGAAACCGGAGTACCCGGAGGAAACCCCCGAGGCGAACATGCAAACTCCACACACACAAGGCGGAGGCGGGAATCGAACCCCCAACCCTGGAGGTGTGAGGCGAACGTGCTAACCACTAAGCCACCGTGCCCCCCTGAAGATTATCTTGATAAATAAAATCTGTAAGAATCATACATTTTGATGGTCACTGAGATTATCTCTGCATTCATCCTCAAGCCAGTAGAAAGATCCTGTTGTGTTCTGGTTAAAAAAACTGAAGAAACTTGCAGGTTTTTCTACAGAAGTTCATCCATCATCCCTGCAGCAGTCTGTTCAGCTTCATTTCACCCCAATAATCACAGTTCTGATGAAAATGGAGAAATTATTCTGGATACTGATGCACAAATATTGACACTTTCTGGTATAAAAATATAGACTATTAGAAATCTGTACACAATGGTGGACAAAATATTTTTAGAGGCTAATTCATGTCAGTGTTATCACACACATTTCCTCAGCTGGTGTCCTGTCCTCGTCCTCCTCAGCCTGTTTAGCAGCTCTTCCTCCGCTGTGCAGGAGACACGGCTATTCATCACGGCTGCTTCAGCCGCACCAGTGCTGATGATACTCTTCGATTTTTCCTCAGAATCCTAATGAGTGAAACTTGAACGCTGCATAAATCGTGATTTATGGGATGGAAAGTGAAGTCTATGAAAAACTTGAGAAGGAACAGAGATTTGTCTCGAAATGACGAGATGGTGTAAAAAGCTACACTGTAGAAAAGCGGTCACTTTAGAATAGGTACAATTTAGAATTAGGGTTTATTATACTGCCAAAGATAAATATGTATCATTTATTATTCTGTAATAAATGATTATTATTATTATTATTATTATTATTATTATTATTATTATTATTATTATTATTATTATTATTATTAATGGTATCAATTAAGGGATGAAGTAAATGTTTTGTTAGATTTTTAAATGTAAACTTATTTTAAAACATGTTTTAATTCATTGCGTTAATCACTTTTCACAAATTTATTTTAAAAAATACTCACAAGAAAGGCGCATTTTATTTATTTATTTATTTATTATATATTATATATTTTTTTTTTAAGATTTTTTTTTTTTTTTAAACTGTCAGGTAAGAACAGAAACAAATGAAACGAAAATCCATTTTAATAAACACAGTGTAAGGACAGAGTCTGGGCGCGCAGAGCGAAATCCATATGACGAGTTTATTGAAGAAAAAACACAGCAAACAATCCAAAACAGCGATTATGTTCCCGAGTTGCTCTTTGGATTACTGCCTTGTTCTTTGTTTTTGGATGTTCTATTGTACTTTGGCTTCTATTACGTTCTGTCAACTCTATACCTGCGTCTACTTCTATCTTTACCTGTGTGTTCACCAAATAGGTGAGATCTCATTCTGTCAGTCTAGATGTCAATCTATCTCACTTTCAGCATGCAAACTGTCCTCAGAGATCACTGTGAAAATGGACGTCATGCACAGGTTAAGACAACAGACGTCACCGCCGTATTTATTATCATCTACAGCAGTAAATATATAGGAGGGCCTAAAAGCAACTACAAAATAACTGCCACATGTTCCTGTATGTCGCAGGACGATGTAAAAAAGACAGATAAAGTAAATGATTTGTATTTTATCATCTATAAATTTGATTTTATTTATTTATTTTAAAATTATTTCTCATAATACAGTGACACGGAAGGCAAATTGTATCATTTTGTTGGGAAAAAAAAAAGCTTTCAATGTGCATTTGTTTGTTTTTCTTCATCAAATTGATTAAAATGTTGAATCAAATAACACCTTTATAAATAAAGTAAAGATAAACTCCTGAGTGAGATGGTTGTAAAATTTGTGCACATAATTAGATTTTTTTCCGCACTGAATGAGTCACAAATGGTGCAATTGAAATGAATAAAATTTTATTTCTATTCCATCTGCATAACAATGGAAGCTAATAACAGGTTTATGAATAATTGCACAAAGAGGTAGTACATATAAAGAGAAAAACAATGGGCTTAAAACAGAACCTTGTGGAACACCAAACATAACCTTAGTTTGTTTAGAGTGGGCACTATTTAGATCTACGAACTAATCTGTCATATAAGACCTGAGCCAGGAGAGGGATGTCCCTTTATCACCAGCAACATGTTCTAGCCTATCAAATAGTATAACATGATCAATGGTGTCAAAAGCTGCACTAAGATCAAGCAATACCAGCAACAAGACACAATGAGATGAGTTTGAGTTTAAGATGAGTTTGAGCTTGAGATGAGTTTGAGCTTGAGATGAGATTGAGCTTGAGATGAGATTAAGCTTGAGATGAGTTTGAGCTTGAGATGAGTTTGAGCTTGAGATTGATCTTGAGATGAGTTTGAGATGAGATTGAGCTTGAGATGAGATTAAGCTTGAGATGAGATTGAGCTTGAGATGAGATTGAATTTGAGATGAGATTGAGCTTGAGATGAGATTGAGCTTGAGATGAGATTAAGCCTGAGATGAGTTTGAGCTTGAGATGAGTTTGAGCTTGAGATGAGTTTGAGCTAGATATGTTTGAGCTTGAGATGAGATTGAGCTTGAGATGAGTTTGAGCTTGAGATGAGATTGAGCTTGAGATGAGTTTGAGATGAGATTGATCTTGAGATGAGTTTGAGATGAGATTGAGCTTGAGATGAGATTAAGCTTGAGATGAGTTTGAGCTTGAGATGAGTTTGAGCTTGAGATGTTTGAGCTTGAGATGAGTTTGAGCTTGAGATGAGATTGAGCTTGAGATGAGTTTGAGATTAGATTGATCTTGAGATGAGTTTGAGATGAGATTGAGCTTGAGATGAGATTAAGCTTGAGATGAGATTGAGATGAGTTTGAGCTTGAGATGAGATTAAGTTTGAGATGAGTTTGAGCTTGAGATGAGTTTGAGTTTGAGATGAGTTTGAGCTAGATATGTTTGAGCTTGAGATGAGATTGAGCTTGAGATGAGTTTGAGCTTGAGATGAGATTGAGCTTGAGATGAGTTTGAGCTTGAGATGAGTTTGAACTTGAGATGAGATTGAGCTTGAGATGAGATTAAGCTTGGGATGAGATTGAGCTTGAGATGAGTTTGAGCTTGAGATGAGATTGAGCTTGGGATGAGATTGAGCTTGCTTTTCCAGCATTCACATCCATTTGGCTGGAATCCCAACTCCAAGATGTCATCTAAAGTACCTGGAAATGTCCAGCCACAGCGCTTTAGTTCCATTGCATTTAGCCACCAATCAACCCCCGACTAGCCCCAAAATAATTCTAAACAAATTGAACACATTTGTCATGTATACACATTAGAGTATACCTGCTATCACCTCATTAGGACAGGGCAGACAGGCCACACCCACAACACAGAGTATTGTTTTGTGTTGTTGCTTTGACCTTTAATGCTAAATCTGCTAATTATCTGTAAGCTCATTGAACTCGGAAATGAACAGCTGAACACTCGAGACCATATGTTTACATTTTATTAGTCACGTATTAGCAGAAGGCACGGCACATTGTCATCCTTCCAAAAAAAATAATCCAAGTAAATACAAGGAAAATTGAATATCTGATCTGAGAAGCAACATTTATGTCTGTCTATCTATCTATCTATCTATCTATCTATCTATCTATCTATCTATCTGTCTGTCTGTCTGTCTGTCTGTCTGTCTGTCTATCTGTCTGTCTGTCTGTCTGTCTGTCTGTCTGTCTATCTATCTATAAATCATTTATTTATTTGTTTGCTTATTTGTTTACTACAAAAAGTAATATTTCTTCAGTGACAATATAATTTATTTAACTTTTAATCAATCAAACAATTAATTAATAAATTGGTTGATGAGTTTGTTTTAGAAAATGTGTTTACAGTTTCTTTTTTTTAGCAACAATTTAATTTGATTAGATTCAGAATTAATTCATTCAATTGTATTTATTCAAATGTAGAATTTGTTTGTCTTTTTGTTTTCTGCTCTAGAATTAGTGAAGAATGTGTTTACAGTTTTGTTTTTGCACGTCAGGATGGAAAGAGTTGGAAATCCACAGCAGGAGAGTGATGAAGGCTGTGATGGAGAATCACTCGTGAGACGGCGTCAGTGTGTGAGTGAAGATCACAGTGTTACGGCGGAGTAACTGAGATCAGCTTCTAACTGAATAAAGTGTATAGCTGTCGGATTTGAATGTTGTGGTCAGGTGTGGGAGGAGCTAGAGCGTGTTAACAAATCGACACCGAGCGACACGCCTGTTAAAGACCTGAAAGTAAATTTGTATTTCAACACAATAAAACCACAGACGCTGTAAATCTAAAATAATTAAACAAAAGGAAATAACGGAATTGTTTGGGAAGTAAACAAAGCAACATGTGAAAATGACTCATGACTTTTGGGTGAGAGATTAAAGGCAGTAATTAAGGCAGAGTCTCAGTCAGTTAAACGTCGTTAAAAGTCATGAAGGAAGCCTGCAGGTGTTCATATTCTCCTGAGAGCCTGTGTGAAGTGCACTGGTATACTGCACTGCCTCGCCTTGCCTCTAATTTCCCCTGGAAACATCTTTATTGAAAAGACCAGAGCCATAAATCTCATGAGTTTCAGTAGAACAGCATTTCTTTCTACTGGGTTTCTCACCTTTACTACATTTTACAGCAATTCTTCATTTTTTAGAATCTCCAGATTCGTCATTTATCTGATCCCCTGCAGCAGCTCCCAGAAGCTTGAGACATGTCCAGATGCATGAGAATTTATGCTATGGAATTTACTGAATTTAAAACGTAAACATGACACCAAGCAGCGTCCCAGAGCAGCGTAACACTCCGCCCTCTTCCACATACAGTACATGAGCTCACAGATGCACGTGATAGGATCGTACCACTTTGACTGACAGGTGAGAAAGTTTCAAACTTTTGTCCTGCACTGTTTTTTGTGTATGTTCTTTGGTCATAAATCTTAACCTTTCTGTAGTGTTCACTTCCTGTTAGTGTTACCCAGGACATGTCATTCCAATCTCTAGCAATCCAGTATTCCATTTTAAATCCCCAGTCTGATTTAAACCGTGTGGTGTACAATCCTTTCCCATGCACAACGATCCTCGATGTAATAAGTGTGGAAAATGGGTGTAGCATGACAGTATGGAGTGTAGTGTAGTTTGTGTGGAGTTTCACTTTATCATATCACTTTCTCTACTGATATCAGACTCTGTCTCTGGATGTCCTTGCATTACCTTCCATATTATGTTAATAATACTTAGTACTGAATATGTGCAGACTCCCACCATGCACACTAATATCTCCCACAGCTTCCTTTGTGTGCCTAGTGTTGTTTCATCTTCCTGAACCCCAGAGAATTTTATTCTAGTTTTTTCGCACTTGTCTGAGGTTCACAAGCATTCACAAAGGCTGATGAAAATGGCATATTTAAGCTGAGAATCTGCCATCATTTGGCTTCATGTCAAGAATATCAGCAATATTTATGTCTGTCCTCCATAATTCTACTGTAAAATTAGAAGAGAGAGATTAGATCAAGCTTTTTCCGGCTTGGTAAGTTCTTATTAAATGTAATTTTCTGTGACAGAGTGTCGATCCTCAGTCTAATCAAGATGCAAATATTTTTACTACATCACACAAGAATGAAGGGCTCAAAAACGAGGAGTCATGTGACCAGTTTCAGTTTTAAAGTGTTTGAGTTTTGAGGGCTTTTTTTCAGAGCAGTATTTAATAATGAACCGTCTTTTAGGATATAATACATGTCACCTTGAGTAATGTTTGCTATCCAGCGCCTTAGTATAAAAAGCATTGTTTCTTACATAGGACACCGACCTGCTCGAGCCCAACCATGTACCACCCTGCACTGCATATCTCTTAAACACAAACATATAGCTACCCATGGGACGTTCATTTTACTTATACACAAGCTGCAGTAGTTGCACAAAGTCCTGACCAGACCCTACCCCTACCCTTACTCACATACCCTATTTGTTTGCTTTCT
>NC_083473.1:2405971-2428471 GCF_030014155.1 Tachysurus vachellii | reverse complement strand
TATAAACACTCTCTTCATGTTCATAAGACAAAAAAAAACACAACTTGAGAGGTTACCATGGAAACCAGTGAGCGTAAACTCCTCAGAGTTACAGCTTTACACAATCCACAATCCAGAATCCTTCCTACTGTTTTTTTATTTATTGTACACATTTATTTTATATTACATTATGAATTGTGTAGTGCTGATAAACCAGCAGCACAAGTCCATAAGTTCTCAGACCTGCAGGGAAAAATCTATACAAAATAAAGCTGAGAAGATCTGTAAGGTTTGTTGTTCTTGTTGTTCTTGTTGTTTTTAGTTAAATGGACATTCTGTAAGTTAATATTTCTATAACTATAACCAGATTAAAGTATGACATCTTTAATAAATAAAATTAGCGCAATGGAATAAAAATATATTTATACATTTTATAACAATATGTTATGATACAACAGCAGACTCTTGATGTCAGTTCATTTAAATGTATAAAATTCTTCATGTAATATTTGATAAGACATTCAAAACAGATCTGCTATCTCTAACTCCATCTCTAACTCTAACTCCATCTCTATCTCTAACTCCATCTCCATCTCTAACTCTAACTCCATCTCTATCTCTAACTCCATCTCTATCTCTAACTCCATCTCTATCTCTAACTCCATCTCTATCTCTAACTCCATCTCTATCTCTAACTCCATCTCTAACTCTAACTCCATCTCTATCTCTAACTCCATCTCCATCTCTAACTCTAACTCCATCTCTATCTCTAACTCCATCTCTATCTCTAACTCCATCTCTAACTCTAACTCCATCTCTATCTCTAACTCCATCTCTAACTCTAACTCCATCTCTATCTCTAACTCCATCTCCATCTCTAACTGTAACTCCATCTCTATCTCTAACTCCATCTCTATCTCTAACTCCATCTCTATCTCTAACTCCATCTCCGTCTCTAACTCTAACTCCATCTCTATCTCTAACTCCATCTCTAACTCTAACTCCATCTCTATCTCTAACTCCATCTCCGTCTCTAACTCTAACTCCATCTCTAACTCTAACTCCATCTCTATCTCTAACTCCATCTCCGTCTCTAACTCTAACTCCATCTCTATCTCTAACTCCATCTCTATCTCTAACTCCATCTCTAACTCTAACTCCATCTCTATCTCTAACTCCATCTCTATCTCTAACTCCATCTCTAACTCTAACTCCATCTCTATCTCTAACTCCATCTCTATCTCTAACTCCATCTCTAACTCTAACTCCATCTCTATCTCTAACACCATCTCTAACTCTAACTCCATCTCTAACTCTAACACCATCTCTAACTCTAACTCCATCTCTAACTCTAACTCCATCTCTATCTCTAACTCCATCTCCATCTCTAACTCTAACTCCATCTCTATCTCTAACTCCATCTCTAACTCTAACTCCATCTCTATCTCTAACTCCATCTCTAACTCTAACTCCATCTCTATCTCTAACACCATCTCTAACTCTAACTCCATCTCTATCTCTAACACCATCTCTAACTCTAACTCCATCTCTAACTCTAACACCATCTCTAACTCTAACTCCATCTCTAACTCTAACTCCATCTCTAACTCTAACTCTAACTGGGGGTTCGATTCCCGTCTCCACCTTGTGTGTGCGGAGTTTGCATGTTCTCCCCGTGCCTCGGGGGTTTCCTCCGGGTACTCCGGTTTCCTCCCCCGGTCCAAAGACATGCATGGTAGGTTGATTGGCATCTCTGGAAAATTGTCCGTAGTGTGTGAGTGCGTGAGTGAATGAGAGTGTGTGTGTGTGTGTGTGTGTGTGTGTGCCCTGTGATGGGTTGGCACTCCGTCCAGGGTGTATCCTGCCTTGATGCCCAATGACGCCTGAGATAGGCACAGGCTCCCCGTGACCCGAGGTAGTTCGGATAAGCGATAGAAGATGAGTGAGTGAGAGAGTGAGTGAATTATAACATCTGAGTTAGCATTAGCAGGGACTGTAATACTATGCGTCCATGAGCTTTTAAGCTCCGGCGCTAGCATCTTTAGCACGCTCTACTTGCGTAATGTTACCTACCGGCTGTGTACTTAGCATTACAAGTGTATTGTGTTAAGGAAGTCTGTGCTAAGAATGTTAACACTGGATACTTCAAAGTGGTTTATCCAAAGAATGATCAAGCTGCTTATGAATCTTAAACCTAACACATGGCCACCAGCTGCCATTTCTTCACCTGCAGCAAGACGCTGCCAGCTTTTTTTTAAGCTAGCCGAATGGATTTTGGACTTGAATCGAATCCCAGAATAAGACAATGGACTTTTCCCAGAGTTCTGGATGAGGTGAGATTATCTGGAATTTAGCAGATGGTCTCTGGAGATGATGTGATGATCAGCGATTATAAAAAGTGATGGATCAGCGATTATAAAAAGCTGAACACTTCATTAAGTATCATATACTGTATATGATGCCTGAAGGAGAATGCACTAATTCTACAAATAACCTTTAAGCCTTATTGTGATCTGGTCAATTTTTTTTTTTCTAACATTTAATATGAAATAATAACCAAATATAAATATATAATTATAAGGGTGTCTGTAAATAATGTAAATGCAAATGCTTTCCCATTCTCAAGGACCTTCAAATTCATTCATTCATTCATTTTCTACCGCTTATCCGAACTACCTCAGGTCACGGGGAGCCTGTGCATATCTCAGGCGTCATCGGGCATCAAGGCAGGATACACCCTGGATGGAGTACCAACCCATCACAGGGCACACACACACACACACACACACACACACACACACACACACACACACACACACACACACACACACACACTCATTCACTCACGCAATCACACACTACAGACAATTTTCCAGAGATGCCAATCAACCTACCATGCATGTCTTTGGACCGGGGGAGGAAACCGGAGTACCCGGAGGAAACCCCCGAGGCACGGGGAGAACATGCAAACTCCACACAGACAAGGCAGAGGCGGGAATCGAACCCCCAACCCTGGAGGTGTGAGGCGAGCGTGCTAACCACTAAGCCACCGTGCCCCCCTACATTTATAACGCTCTTATAAAACTGGTGATGATTTTGTGTGGACTTCTTTACAGAAGGGATGAAATATTACAGTGAGACAGAATCTCAATCGGTGGCTGAGACAATTTCACCCGGAGACGCTCCGAGACGCGACACCGCTGCAATCGCTGAGCGAACATTAATTCAATTCGATTTGATTTTATTTCTATAGCGCTTTTAAAAATCTGTATCGTCTCAAAGCAGATTTTCCAGAGCGCAAGAAATACAGTAGAAACAATTCTAGATTAATAGTAGACTTATAATTAAGTGTGTTTGTATTTATCCTCAATGATCAAGTCGTAGGTGACTGAGGTGACTGTAGAGAAGAAAAACTGGATGGAAGAGGAAGAAACCTTGAGATAATGAGACACAGAGACAATGTTCGGGTAGCAAAACTCGTCAAGGTTTACTGAGACTAACAGGAGGTATGTGAACAGAAGAAAGGTGCGGTCTCATCTATCATGATTATCATCAGTTTATAAAGTAGACACGTCAGCGGAATCAGACGTAGCGGTTAAGAAGTTTACTGATAGTCTGATGAGTTCGTTACTGAGTGTTAAGGCTCGGCGCACGTTTATCAGAACAGAACAGAAAGAATGTCCAGGTCAAAACAAATGATATCCCAGTCAGAGACGAGGTCATGAACAAACGGTATCATACAGTCAGCTCAGGGCCGAGCGTACAGAGATACGTTCAGATTATATCAGCGGATGTTGTTCTCTTCTGATTCAGTTGTTCTCTCAGAATATGTTTTTAAAGAAAATGATGACGTGGTTTTATTTGTAGTTTGCACTTTGTGAATATGCAGGTGTCAGACAGGTGACGTCAGACCGCATGTTTGTGTAAAAGCCTTTATATCACCTTCACTTTTTACTCAACAGTCATTAGCTGCCGTTAGATGAGATTAGATATTAGATCATATATGATATTAGATTTGTTAAAGCACGACAAAAGGACACACACACACACACACATACACACACATACACACAGGACATTATGCCATCATTACCGTCTGTTAGAGTAGTCAATATTACATTATTGTGTTATAAGTCATTATTACAGACCTGCTCCATTAATTTCAGGTTTAAATGGAAAGCTGAGCTCTTTATTTTATGTGTGCGTGCGTGTGCGTGTGCGTGCGTGTGTGGTTGTGTGTAAATTAACCAATGCACTGCAATAAAAATTCTGGCAACATTCTACATTCTGGACGGTGTGTGTGTGTGTGTGTGTGTGTGTGTGTGTGTGTGTGTGTGTGTGTGTGTGTGTGTGTGTGTGTGTGTGTGTGTGTGTGTGTGTGTGTGTAAAATAACCAATGGACTGCAATAAAAATTCTGGCAAAATTTATTATAAAGTACGAAGTCAAATAACTTTGTGGATTGTGGGAAAACATTCTACATCCTGGACGGTGTGTGTGTGTGTGTGTGTGTGTGTGTGTGTGTGTGTGTGTGTGTGTGTGTATGTATGTATGTGTGTGTGTGTGTGTGTGTATGTATGTGTGTGTGTGTGTGTGTGTGTGTGTGTGTGTGTGTGTGTGTGTGTGTGTGTGTGTGTGTGTGTGTGTGTGTGTGTGTATGGTGTGTGTGTGTGTGTGTGTGTGTGTGTGTGTGTGTGTGTGTGTATGGTGTGTGTGTGTGAGAGAGAGAGAGAGAGAGAGAGAGAGAGAGAGAGAGAGAGATGTACCTCAAGTTCTCTTTCACTCTAAGCTGCAGGGTTTAAAAGATTTACATAAAATCTGTGTGAACAAAAACTGACTGTGAGACAGTGGAAGAGAGAAAGAGAGAGAGAGAGAGAGAGAGAGAGAGAGAGAGAGAGAGAGAGAGAGAGAGAGAGAGAGAGAGAGAGAGAGAGATAGAGGGAGAGAGAGAGAGAGAGAGAGAGAGAGAGAGAGAGAGAGAGAGAGAGAGAGAGAGAGAGAGAGAGAGATTTTTTAATTTTCAGTTTAATTAGCATTTAGAAACTTCCAGATTTTTAAAAACAACGGTGAAAACAACATATGAAAAAGAAATAGCAAAGACATTAAAGTCCCCCTGAACCACTGGACAGCTGAGACCACCTCTAACCTTGAGGGTAAAACAGGCCTCAGAGTTGAACAATTTTAACCACAATAAAAAAATCTCTTCCTACAGCAAAAGTTTCAAGTAGCTGAAAAAGATAATTGTCATCAAACCTGTCAAAAGCTTTTGCAAGGTCTAAAGTCAGAAAACCTAAATCACATGATTTCAGCCTGCAGTCGGATCGCATCTCTAACAGGAAAAATCCTGTCCATCATGGAGCGGATCGACGTGCAATAGGACTTGATCAAATCTTGTATTCGCTGCATAAAAGTGACACAAATCTCCAGTTCTTAAGAAGTCCCAAGTCTGCTTTGACTTTACTGCTCATGTGCAGCTCACTGTAAGATTTCCATTTATAAAAGAGCTTCTTAACACCTTCAGCAAGTCTGTTCCTTAACCAGCTCCTCGATAGTCCATCAATTCCAGGTGCACGTCCCAGTGCAAGCTGATGAACCGCGTTGGCCACTTCTTGTAGTTCTAGACCAGTTCCTACAGTATGTAGCATGCTGCTGTGTTCAGGAGGCAGTTTAGGAAGCTCTCTGAGTAGCTCCTCAATGCAGGATGGGTCACGGGCCTCAGCACTGTAGAGCTCTATATAGAATCATGTGGTCTCTCTCCTTATTTCAGCTGCATCTTTTATTATGGTTCCATCTGCTTTTCTGAAGAAAAAAGGCACTGAAAGTGTCCATGTCTTTAATGCTGGATCTCATTAGGGCTGTTTTAGACTTCTTCATGAAGGAAGGAACTTAAAACTTTTCTTTCCAGTAAACCTTCCATACTCGCGTCAACCCCCCACCCCCACCCCCACCCCCATAGTAGTAATTTTGTGTTGACGTGCTAATACAATCTGTGCTTTCTTATATGTTCATAGTACACACACATATCTGTAAATTACTTCCTTATTATTACTTTATTTAACTTATTTAACTCGTGTAAACACTGTATATCCTGCACTTGCGGCTTTTGCGCTCTGGTTACTTTTTTTCATTGTACTTTTACATGTGTAATGACAATAAAGTTTAATCTAATCTAATCTAATCTAATCTAATCTATATTTATTGTGACTAAGTGATTAGGGTGCATGCTTGCATTAAAAAATATATAAAAATAAAAAAGATTAGAACATGTTCAGTCTTGCAGCAGTAATCCATGTATCGGTGACTTTAATCTATGTGTATTGTTTAATTCCATGTTTTTTTTCCCCTGCACACATGAACCAAGCTGCACTGACTGATGAACCCCTGTAATACGTTAGCGGACTGTGGGTGTGATTCCTCCCCATTTCTATCTAAGGTGACGTCGGTAGTGTAATTCCAGTCCCGTCTTATTACCACTAAAGATCTGCTGCTGCTCTGCTTTAGGACATTCTCGAGTTCATTAAAAAGTTCTGCCCTCTCACTGGGGGCGTTTTTGGGGCGTATATATTTATGAACATGAACCCGTTTATTTCTGTCTGCACCATTAAAACCCTTCCCTGTTCTATCTCTGTTACTCACGTGTTAGTCTCACCCAGTGTTCTGTTAAAAAGTATTGCCACCCCTGCTCTCTATGAAAGGGCTTTTCTCTCCCCCACATTGCCCAATCTGTCTCATTAGCCTGTTCACTACGAGTCTCTTGCAAAGAAAGTTACATCTAATTTTTTTTTTACACTAAATCAGTTCTTTGCACTACCGCTCTTTTTTCTGTCCTCACCACCGTTAATGATTAGAGACCCTATTTTTAGTTTCTCCATTGAGAGGAATAAAAGAAGGAAAAAGAAAGAACAAGTAAAAACAGCATTGCAGACAGAAGAGAACAATCAGTGTGATGACATCATTTCCTCTTTCTTTTAACAATGGACTTTCATGACTTTACTAAATGAAGTCATCACACTCCATCTGCTGCTCCATTTGAGAACTTGCCGGCTCCCCAGCCCTGTCTGACCCCCTGACCCCCTGCCCGTTCTAGCACGTCTGCCCTGCTCTGTATGTTCACATTTTCTCCTCTACACCTTTCTCCAGCATCTTCTGCACATCTGACCCGTCATTTAGTTTCTCAGTTTCTTTTCTTTTGTCTATCTATTTAACACCATCCACCTGTTCAGCACCTGGTCACTGTTCTTTCCTCCAGCAGCATCTAACTGCCCCATACCACTTCTTGTTCCCACCTGCCTCTCTGCCCTGACTCCACTGCGCCCAGCTGCCTCACTTTCCTGTATTTTGTGTGGACAGACAAACTCTTTGTGCCCAATGTTCCCACACTCCAAACACCTCATATTCCCCTTACTGGCATACAGCATGTATGATTTCCCATCATACCATATTCACAAAAATATACTCATTCAAAAACATGTACTGTGTGCCTGAAAATGACGACATGCTCCAGTGTGTGGTTTTTAAAGTTAAGCCAAACCATTCTCACGCTGCTCACGATCTTCAATGGAATAAAGAGTCACAAGCTCTCGAGTCACAAGCTCCATGTCTTTTACAAACACCACCACAGCTTTATTCATCTGTCATGCTGGCATTATGTTTTCACATCTCTCCTACTCTCTAGCACCTGCTCCCACCGACACCTCGGAACTCACCTCACACCGCACCCCATGCCAGAGCGACAGAAGGCAGGTTCCACTGCTCCGGTGGGCCGCCATCCTTACACTCCGACGTGAGATCAACATCTCTCTGTGGCGACAAATAAATCTATTTTCACTACTTACTTGTTAGTAGCATTAGTTTCTGCCAAGTGATTGTATTTTAATGTTTCAGTGCTCTATAAGAAAAGTATTAAAGTACAAAAAGAGAAGTATGACAGTCAGAAATACAGGCTGATAGATAGATAGATAGATAGATAGATAGATAGATAGATAGATAGATAGATAGATAGATAGATAGATAGATAGATAGATAGATAGATAGATAGATAGATAGATAGATAGATAGATAGATGTATTAACAGATGTGACTAACCTGCACTCTCTGTTCCTCCAGTTAAACACTCTGAGTTCCTGTCTCTTCTCTTCTCTTCTCTTCTCTTCTCATCTCTTCTCGTCTCTTTTCGTCTCGTCTCTTCTCGTCTCTTCTCTCTGAAACTCTTCTCTTTGAAACTCTTCGCCAGATTTCAGGCTGAACCCCGCTGACTGTTTCATGAACTGAACTGTACTCTAACAATATTCATTAAAGGTCAACATAAAGCATCCCTTAAAGCTACTCTGTAGAGAATCTGCCACATCTGTTTTTATTAAAAGGTAAGATGGGATTTTTGCTGTACTGATATCTCTTTGCTTTAGTCAGCTTCAGTGGAATTATAGTGAAGTTGTTTTTTGTAATTAACATGGTGAGATTAGCTAACTGAGAAATCTGTAAGCATCTCAGAAATCATAACACCATGTCAAACCTTCCCTGCCTTCCCTACACTGCCACAATTTACCATCTTCTTATAGTTACTTCCAGCATGATTTCTGTATTCTTCAGTGAGCTTCACATCTGAATCCAGTAGAACACCTTAGGGATGTGGAAGGATGGGAGATTAAGAGCATGAAAGTGCTCGGGGAAACCTGCAGGAATTGCCAGATGCAATCAACTGAACGTGGTGAAGAATTTCAAGGGAATGTTTCAAACGTCTTGTTGAATCCGTGCCAAGAAGAACTGAAGTTATTATGTATTATAATACCCAGGATCGGTCCAGTGTTCCTAATAAAGTGCTCATTGATTGGATTAATGATGCTAAAAGACCCTGGATTGACTGGCCAGGTTAGTCACGTGGCTCTGATCGAGTTGAACGCTTCATTCATTCATTCATTCATCTTCTACCGCTTATCTGAACTACCTCGGGTCACGGGGAGCCTGTGCCTATCTCAGGCATAATCGGGCATCAAACACCCTGGATGGAGTGCCAACCCATCACAGGGCGCACACACACACACACACACTCTCATTCACTCCAGACAATTTTCCAGAGATGCCAATCAACCTACCATGCATGTCTTTGGACCGGGGGAGGAAACCGGAGTACCCGGAGGAAACCCCCGAGGCACGGGGAGAACATGCAAACTCCACACACACAAGGTGGAGGTGGGAATCGAACCCCGACCCTGGAGGTGTGAGGCGAACGTGCTAACCACTAAGCCACCGTGCCCACCTGAACGCTAAATTATGGGGTAATATTTAGAGGACATGATAAAGTGTTTGGGGGGCACGGTGGCTTAGTGGTTAGCACGTTCGCCTCACACCTCCAGGGTCGGGGTTCGATTCCCGCCTCCACCTTGTGTGTGTGGAGTTTGCATGTTCTCCCTGTGCCTCGGGGGTTTCCTCCGGGTACTCCGGTTTCCTCCCCCGGTCCAAAGATATGCATGGTAGGTTGATTGGCATCTCTGGAAAAATTGTCCCTAGTGTGTGATTGTGTGAGTGAATGAGAGTGTGTGTGTGCCCTGCAATGGGTTGGCACTCCGTCCAGGGTGTATCCTGCCTTGATCCCCGATGACGCCTGAGATAGGCACAGGCTCCCCGTGACCCGAGGTAGTTCAGATAAGCGGTAGAAGATGGATGGATGGATGGATAAAGTGTTTGTGCGTAATACACTGCCCAGGTACGCACCTGTTGATGGCACCCGCTCCTGCGCGGGTATGTAAGAGAGAGGGGGCGTGGTTAGTGAAAAGGGTGTGTCTCCGGTATCACTGTGTTGTCGGTGTTGCTGTGTGGCACAGAAGCGGAGTGGCTCTTCATACACACCGCTGTGTTGTTCTCCATCACGGGGTGCAGAAGGACACACCGCACACACCGGGATCTGTAACGCAGCGCTCGCGGGGGAGGATGTGCGACTGTGGTGCTGTTATCATCCAGCGGTTGCCACAAGAGCGGATCAGCGTTTCTCTGTGAGTCTGATGTAAGTAAACACGTTCCATATCCCTCTGTGTGTTCTACACTTTTTATTTATTCATTTCTTTTTATTGTGTGATTTCTGTGCCATTAAACACGCGGTCGCGCGCCAACTGATCCGGAGCTGTAATAAACACTTATTCAGAGACGTTTCCACGTGTGAGAGATGATCATCGTTTCACACGCGAGCATATAAACGTGTGTGAACGTTAACTGAACTCCTTATTCAGTCAGTGTGGCGTATGTAGCTGAATCTTACAGATCGGACGCACTGCAACCCTCAATGCCTCCTGTATATCACATTAACACTGTAGCGCGCGCACATCTGTATGAGTACCACAGGTGTTAAGCTGCACAACTGCTGCTACTCTAACAATGTATGAGATGAGCACTAACACCTAGTGAATTAACTCTATAACAAATTCAACTCCTATTCTAGTAGTTTAACTCTAATGAAGTGAATTAACTCTAATAAAAAAATAAAAATAGTAATAAAAACTCATAGAATAGGGAATTAACACTAATAGTCATGAATAAACTCATCCAGTCTTTTAATACAAATAATGCTGATTTAAACACTTGAGGTTCTGAATGGACACTTCCAGTGCTGCATTAACACTGCCAGTGCTTCAGGTGTTACTTCACATCTGAATTAACACTAATGTTCTTGTATGAACTCTTAGAGTGTTGCATTAACATTGATGCTAATAGCATTAACAGCCTACCTATATCTGCTGAATTAACACTAATGGTATTACGTGAATGCTGACAGTTCATACTGTATGAATAGTGTACATGTAGTGTTGATAAAAGCATTCTATTAACACCTACACTGTGTGATTAAAACTGATACTACTGAATTAACATGTATGGTGTTGGATTAACTCATCTAGTATTGCATTAACAACTATACTGCTTTCCTTGAGTGTTACATTCAAATCTTTGATGTTGCGTTAATGTATACATTAACACAATCGGTACGAAAAACCTATAGTACAAAACATACACTTAATGTGTTGCATTAGTAGATAAAGGGTTTGATTATTTGTAGAGTCAGTAGAGTCTGTAGGTGTTAATGAAAATCTGTAGTTCTTAATGAGACACTGTAGAGTCTGTAGGTCTTAATGAGACACTGTAGAGTCTGTAGGTGTTAATGAGAGTCTGTAGGTCTTAATGAGACACTGTAGAGTCTGTAGGTGCTAATGAGAGTATATAGGTGTTAATGAGAGTCTGTAGGTGTTAATGAGACACTGTAGAGTCTGTAGGTGTTAATGAGACACTGTAGAGTCTGTATGTGTTAATGAGACACTGTAGAGTCTGTAGGTGTTAATGAAAGTCTGTAGGTCTTAATGAGACACTGTACAGTCTGTGGGTGTTAATGAGAGTCTATAGGTGTTAATGAGAGTCCGTCTGTGTTAATGAGACACTGTAGAGTCTTTAGGTGTTAATAAGATGCTGTAGAGTCTTTAGGTGTTAATGAGAGTATATAGGTGTTAATGAGAGTCTGTAGGTGTTAATGAGACACTGTAGAGTCTATAGGTGTTAATGAGAGTCTGTAGGTGTTAATGAGACACTGTAGAGTCTGTAGGTGTTTATGAAAGTCTGTAGGTGTTAATGAGACGCTGTAGAGTCTGTAGGTGTTAATGAGACACTGTAGAGTCTATAGGTGTTAATGAGAGTCTGTAGGTGTTAATGAGACACTGTAGAGTCTGTAGGTGTTTATGAAAGTCTGTAGGTGTTAATGAGACGCTGTAGAGTCTGTAGGTGTTAATGAGACGCTGTAGAGTCTGTAGGTGTTAATGAGATGCTGTAGAGTCTGTAGGTGTTAATGAGATGCTGTAGAGTCTGTAGGTGTTAATGAGACGCTGTAGAGTCTGTAGGTGTTAATGAGATGCTGTAGAGTCTGTAGGTGTTAATGAGATGCTGTAGAGTCTGTAGGTGTTAATGAGATGCTGTAGAGTCTGTGTTCTGGATAAACAGCAGGTCTCACTGAGGTATTTGTAGAGAGTGAAGCTCCAGTAGAGAATGATGGGATGTGAACAGTCGTGTTTACATGCAGCTTTAATCAGAAGATAATTATCCAAGTGGAATAAAAATGTTCATGCCGATGCTCAGCTAAATGAGAAGAGAATAATCCAGCCGAGGCCAGTTTGAGTGAGATGTGTATCTGTGTTTGTGTGTTTAATAATCATCTAAACACAGGAATAATCAGTGTGTTAAGTTCTAAACTCGTCTACACCTCAGGGTTAGATCAGTTGGTCCTGGGCAAAAATATACCTTAAAAAATAAGCTCTGTGTTTGCCTTGTCTGTGTTTGTTTGGCTGTGTGTGTTTGGCTGTGTGTGTCTGTGTGTTTGGCTGAGTGTGTTTGGCTGTGTGTGTCTGTGTGTTTGGCTTTGTGTCTGTGTGTTTGGCTGTGTGTGTTTGGCTATGTGTGTCTGTGTGTTTGGCTGTGTGTGTTTGGCTGTGTGTGTTTGTGTGTTTGGTTGTGTGTGTTTGGCTGTGTGTGTCTGTGTGTTTGGCTGTGTGTCTGTGTGTTTGACTGTGTGTGTTTGGATGTGTGTGTCTGTGTGTTTGGCTGTGTGTGTTTGTGTGTGTGTGTGTGTGTGGGTGTGTGTGTGTGTGTTTGGCTGTGTGTGTCTGTGTGTTTGGCTGTGTGTGTTTGTGTGTTTGGCCGAGTGTGTTTGGCTGAGTGTCTGTGTTTGGCTGTGTGTCTGTGTTTGGCTGTGTGTGTCTGTGTGTTTGGCTGTGTGTGTCTGTGTGTTTGGCTGTGTGTGTCTGTGTGTGTTTGGCTGTGTGTGTCTGTGTGTTTGGCTGTGTGTGTTTGGCTGTGTGTGTTTGTGTGTGTGTGTGTGTGTTTGGCTGTGTGTGTTTGGCTGTGTGTGTGTGTGTTTGGCTGTGTGTGTTTGGCTGTGTGTGTGTGTGTGTTTGGCTGTGTGTGTTTGTGTGTCTGTGTGTATTTGGCTGTGTGTGTCTGTGTGTGTTTGGCTGTGTGTGTTTGGCTGTGTGTTTGGCTGTGTGTGTTTGGCTGTGTGTGTTTGTGTGTGTGTGTGTGTGTGTGTTTGGCTGTGTGTGTTTGGCTGTGTGTGTGTGTGTGTGTTTGGCTGTGTGTGTCTGTGTGTTTGGCTGTGTGTGTTTGGCTGTGTGTGTTTGGCTGTGTGTGTCTGTGTGTTTGGCTGTGTGTGTTTGGCTGTGTGTGTTTGTGTGTGTGTGTGTGTTTGGCTGTGTGTGTTTGGCTGTGTGTGTGTGTGTTTGGCTGTGTGTGTTTGGCTGTGTGTGTTTGGCTGTGTGTGTCTGTGTGTTTGGCTGTGTGTGTTTGTGTGTCTGTGTGTATTTGGCTGTGTGTGTTTGGCTGTGTGTGTCTGTGTGTTTGGCTGTGTGTGTTTGGCTGTGTGTGTCTGTGTGTTTGGCTGTGTGTGTGTGTGTGTGTGTGTGTTTGGCTGTGTGTGTTTGGCTGTGTGTGTGTGTGTGTGTGTGTTTGGCTGTGTGTGTTTGGCTGTGTGTGTTTGGCTGTGTGTTTGGCTGTGTGTGTTTGGCTGTGTGTGTCTGTATGTTTGGCTGTGTGTGTTTGGCTGTGTGTGTCTGTGTGTTTGGCTGTGTGTGTTTGGCTGTGTGTGTTTGGCTGTGTGTGTCTGTGTGTTTGGCTGTGTGTGTCTGTGTGTTTGGCTGTGTGTGTCTGTGTGTGTGTTTGTGTGTTTGTGTTGTGTTTTATATTTAAGAGGATGTTGCGTTTATGCTCCAGATGTTTTTCTTAAGTATTTTTCCCTCCTGTGTGTTTGTTCCTGTTTTGCAAAAGAAATTGTGTTTTGTTTTTACTTTCACTGCAGAAGTCGTGTGAGATAAAAAAAACACACCCACTGCTCAAAACCAAAATCTAATCCCATGCAAATACCTAAGCAGCTATTTATTACACAAACACCACACAGTGTTCGAGTAGCAAAACTCTTCATCAGGAAATATTTAAACGTAAAAATCACTGAGTACTCGGTCTGATCTACCAGCAGCGTTTATAAAGTAGACACGTCAGCAGAATCAGACGTTTACTGATAGTCTGACGAGTTCGTTAGGGAGTGTTTAGGCTCGGCGCACGTTTATCAGAACAGAACAGAAAGAATTTCCAGGTCAAAACAAATGATATCGCCGTCAGAGACGAGGTCATGAACAAACGGTATCATACAGTCAGCTCAGGGCCGTCACGAATGGCTCAGGGGAAGAAGCTCCTCCTTATTCTCTGTTTACTTTCAAAGTGTGGAAACAGATTATCTTCACTCGGTCCAGTAAAGCTTGCTGTAGATAGGCTCCAGGTCAGGGAGCTCGGTGCCGTGGAACACCTTCTCGTCGGTCCTGATCTATTCAGAACGCACCGTTCGCTCAGAAACGAGAGAAACACTGAGAGAAAAATGTCTGAGAGTTTTGTGTTAAAAATCATTGCAGTGTTGTGAAGATCCATGACTTGTTCCTGAGTTAATGAGTGAATAAAATACAGAGCGGCGTGCAGCATCGTTTAAAGCACGATTAATAAATAATATGCACAGAAACTGGATCTGCGATAAATTTGCTAAAGTAATGCAGTTCAGGAGCACGACGTGATCACCGACACACTTCCTACACCTGCATTCAGGTTAAATATTTTATGGTAAAGTGTTTAAAAATAAATATGAGGTCGGACGACGCCTTGAGACGGGACGTGAAGTCGTTCTCTTTACCGCTGAACACAGAGCAGGTTTATCTGATTATTATTTATTTATTTATATGATTTTAGTCATTCAAATCTCATATAAAAATAAATAAATAAAGTTTGCTGCATATTTATGACTTTGAGTGACATAAAGGGGATGGATTTGGTTTTAGAATAGTTTTAAAGTAATCATTTATTGGAGGACAGTCAGGAGGTCAGTTTGGACAGGAGGACAGTCAGGGGGTCAGTTTGGACAGTCAGGAGGTCAGTTTGGACAGGAGGACAGTCAGGGGGTCAGTTTGGACAGTCAGGAGGTCAGTTTGGACAGGAGGACAGTCAGGAAGTCAGTTTGGACAGTCAGGAGGTCAGTTTGGACAGGAGGACAGTCAGGAAGTCAGTTTGGACAGTCAGGAGGTCAGTTTGGACAGGAGGACAGTCAGGGGGTCGGTTTGGACAGTCAGGAGGTCAGTTTGGACAGTCAGGAGGTCAGTTTGGACAGGAGGACAGTCAGGAGGTCAGTTTGGACAGTCAGGAGGTCAGTTTGGACAGGAGGACAGTCAGGAGGTCAGTTTGGACAGTCAGGAGGTCAGTTTGGACAGGAGGACAGTCAGGGGGTCGGTTTGGACAGTCAGGAGGTCAGTTTGGACAGTCAGGAGGTCAGTTTGGACAGGAGGACAGTCAGGAGGTCAGTTTGGACAGTCAGGAGGTCAGTTTGGACAGGAGGACAATTGGGAGGTCAGTTTGGACAGGAGGACAGTCAGGAGGTCTGTTTGGACAGGAGGACAGTCAGGAGGTCAGTTTGGACAGGAGGACAGTCAGGAGGTCACTTTGGACAGGAGGACAGTCAGGGGGTCTGTTTGGACAGGGGGACAGTCAGGAGGACTGTTTGGACAGGAGGACAGTCAGGAGGTCACTTTGGACAGTCAGGAGGTCAGTTTGGACAGGAGGACAGTCAGGAAATCAGCCATTTAACTGAAGTAACAATATAGATTTGATTATGATCATGATATAAGACACATGACACGCCAGACATAAGTAAAGTGCTGTTCAGATGATATTAGTTTACTGAATGTGTGTGTGTTAAATAACGTGCAGTAGATATGAACGACTGACATGTGATAAGTGATGTGTATAAATCACAGCAGGGACCTGTTCATTTTACAGCAGCTAAAATATGGCCTGATCCTTCCAGACATGTAGAGTACACACAGATCTAATCCCATAATAATTACATTCTCCATCTCATCACCAGAACCTAATCCTGTATGAATAGAGTCTGATCTGAGCTTTCAAAGTAAACCAGCTCTTCACCTTCAGGTTCTGGGCCTTTATTCATATTTTAGCAGTAAATATTAACAGTGCATGTTCTAGCGGTTAATCGCCGAGCTGCTGTGTGCATGTCAGGCTTCAGGAAATGAACCCTCCTGGACATCGTGAGCGTGAGGCTGAACTCTACATCCTGCCCTGATTAATAACGAAGCACAGATGCTAAACGATGCCGTTTGGCTCAGCTGAGGAACTCACTCGTGATAACCAAAGCACTGGTGTCACATTTAGTCGTAGATCAGCGTGAGTCCTTCACTTCTGTTTACTTCAGTTCAGTTTTATTTCTGTAGAGCTTTAACCACAGATATCACCACAAAGATCTGTGTGTGTGTGTGTGTGTGTGTGTGTGTCTTGATAAAAGCACAAGCTTATTCTTTTTCTCCTCCCAACACCATGGAGTCCATTGTTTGTGTCTGAACTCAGCGCTCTGTCCAAGTGCACAATGTTTTCCTTTTGTCCCTTTTTTAGAGCTCTTTGTGTCCTTCTGCTATTGTTTGTTCTTTCTGCATGAACACCACCGTTTGTACGACAGCCTTCATCTGGGAAAGAAGCAGGTGTTAAACATGTTTGAGATTACACACACACACACACACACACACACACACACACACACCTTTCTCTTACTCACACACACAAACACATGTACACAAAAATACACACACACATACACACACCTTTCTCTTACACACACACACACACACCTTTCTCTTACTCACACACACACACACACACATACACAAACACATGTACACAAAAATACACACACACACATACACACACCTTTCTCTTACACACACACACACACCTTTCTCTTACTCACACACACACACACACACACACACACACACACACACACCTTTCTCTTACTCACACACACAAACACATGTACACAAAAATACACACACACATACACACACCTTTCTCTTACACACACACACACACACACCTTTCTCTTACTCACACACACACACACACACACACACACATACACAAACACATGTACACAAAAATACACACACACACATACACACACCTTTCTCTTACTCACACACACAAACACATGTACACAAAAACACACACACACACCTTTCTCTTACTCATACACACACAAACACATGTACACAAAAACACACACACACATACACACACATACACACACATTTCTCTTACTCACACACACACAAACACATGTACACAAAAACACATACACACACACCTTTCTCTTACTCACACACACAAACACATGTACACAAAAACACATACACACACCTTTCTCTTACTCATACACACAAACACATGTACACAAAAACACACACACATACACACACCTTTCTCTTACTCACACACACAAACACATGTACACAAAAACACATACACACACACACCTTTCTCTTACTCACACACACACAAACACATGTACACAAAAACACACACATACACACACCTTTCTCTTACTCACACACACTCACACACCTTTCTCTTACTCACACACACACAAACACATGTACACAAAAACACACACACACACACACACACATACACACACCTTTCTCTTACTCATACACACACAAACACATGTACACAAAAACACACACACATATACACACACATACACACACCTTTCTCTTACTCACACACAAACACATGTACACAAAAACACATACACACACACCTTTCTCTTACTCATACACACAAACACATGTACACAAAAACACACACACACATACACACACCTTTCTCTTACTCACACACACAAACACATGTACACAAAAACACATACACACACACACCTTTCTCTTACTCACACACACACAAACACATGTTCACAAAAACACACACACATACAGTACACACACCTATTCTTACTCACACACACAAACACATGTACACAAAAACACATACACACATACACCTTTCTCTTACTCATACACACACAAACATGTACACAAAAACACACACACATACACACACCTTTCTCTTACTCACACACACAAACACATGTACACAAAAACACATACACACACACACCTTTCTCTTACTCACACACACACAAACACATGTACACAAAAACACATACACACACACACCTTTCTCTTACTCACACACAAACACATGCACACAAAAACACATACACACACACAAACCTTTCTCTTACTCACACACACAAACACATGTACACAAAAACACACACACATACACACACCTTTTGCTTACTCACACACACACAAACACATGTACACAAAAACACACACACCTTTCTCTTACTCACACACACACACAAACACATGTACACAAAAACACACACACATACACACACCTTTCTCTTACTCACACACACAAACACATGTACACAAAAACACACACATACACACACCTTTCTCTTACTCACACACACAAACACATGTACACAAAGCACATACACACACACCTTTCTCTTACTCATACACACACAAACACACACATTTCTCTTACTCATACACACAAACACATGTACACAAAGCACACACACAAAAACACACACATACACACACACCTTTCTCTTACTCATACACACACATACACACACACACACCTATCTCTTACTCATACACACACAAACACCTGTACACAAAAACACACACACCAAAACACACATGCACACACACCTTTCTCTTACTTATACACACACAAACACATGTACACAAAAACACACACACAAAAACACACACACACCTTTCTCTTACTCATACACACACAAACACATGTACACAAAAACACACACACCAAAACACACACACACCTTTCTCTTACTCATACACACATAAACACATGTACACAAAAACACACACAAAAACACACACACACACACATCTTTCTCTTAATCACACACACATACACACACACACCTTTCTCTTACTCACACACACACATTCACTGAAATTCATGTGTAAATTAAAACCCCTCTGTATCTAGTCCAAGTGTTTCTCCTATATTAAATGTCCATCATGTCTGAGCTTCTCTATCAGACTCGTTCTTGGAACAAAGATTTGATTTAAAGCAGTTGATTTTACGCAGTTCAGTCACGTCACATTCAAGTAAACACATTACCCGTCATCATGCTTCCATACACGAGTGTGTTTGATTTGTGTTTATCAATGTGTGTGTACAGTGTTGTGTGTGTAGTGTGTGTAGTGTGTATGTAGTGTGTGTGTAGTGTTGTGTGTGTAGTGTTGTGTGTGTAGTGTTGTGTGTGTAGTGTTGTGTGTGTAGTGCTGTGTGTGTAGTGTCTATGTAGTGTGTGTGTAGTGTTGTGTGTGTAGTGTTGTGTGTGTAATGTGTGTGAAGTGTTTGTAGTGTGTGTGTGTGTGTGTAGTGTTGTGTGTAGTGTGTGTGTAGTGTGTGTGTAGTGTTGTGTGTGTAGTGTCTATGTAGTGTGTGTGTAGTGTTGTGTGTGTAGTGTTGTGTGTGTAGTGTTGTGTGTGTAATGTGTGTGAAGTGTTTGTAGTGTGTGTGGTGTTGTGTGTGTAGTGTTGTGTGTAGTGTTGTGTGTAGTGTGTGTAGTGTGTGTGTAGTGTTGTGTGTGTAATGTGTGTGTAGTGTGTGTGTAGTGTTGTGTGTGTAGTGTGTGTGTAGTGTTGTGTGTGTAGTGTTGTGTGTGTAGTGTCTATGTAGTGTGTGTGTAGTGTTGTGTGTGTAGTGTTGTGTGTGTAATGTGTGTGAAGTGTTTGTAGTGTGTGGTGTTGTGTGTAGTGTGTGTGTAGTGTTGTGTGTGTAGAGTGTGTGAAGTGTGTGTAGTGTGTGTAGTGTGTATGTAGTGTTGTGTGTAGTGTGTGTGTAGTGTTGTGTGTGTAGTGTGTGTGTTGTGTGTGTAGTGTGTGTGTAGTATGTGTGTAGTGTTCTGTGTGTGTAGTGTGTGTGTTGTGTGTGTAGTGTTGTGTGTAGTGTTGTGTGTGTAGTGTGTGTGGTGTTGTGTGTGTAGTGTGTGTGAAGTGTGTGTAGTGTGTGTGTGTAGTGTTGTGTGTGTAGTGTGTGTGTAGTGTTGTGTGTGTAGTGTTGTGTGTGTAGTGTGTGTAGTGTGTGTGAAGTGTGTGTAGTGTGTGTGTAGTGTTGTGAGGTGTTTTGACATTTTTGATCTGATTGTGTATTCTGTATGTAAAATGCCACCAGCCTCCAGTCATTAAAAAAAGCCCTGAGAGATAAAAGTGTTGAGTGATGTGTTGAGTGATGTGTTGAGTGGTGTGTTGAGTGATGTGTTGAGTGGTGTGTTGTTATTAACGGGGCGTTTAAGAACCGCACACAAGGCTCTTCTCAGTGTGTCAGCGATGTTTCTAAAAACCAGCTGATCTCCTCTCTGCTCTGACGGCTCGCTCTCTGTGTTGGTGCTGTTTGAGTGTTTCTCCTTCAGAAGCTCCTCTCTGCATGGGGGAGGGGGGGTGTCAGTGACATCCGCTCGTTACGACGACCTACAAAAGTTCACTAGTCTGGTGCTCATTTCTGCTGGTGATGTAGCTGAAGTTTGATCAGGATGCTGAGAGGAACATCATCTGATCTCCAGATCGTGTTCTTTGTTCTAGGCAGAAGGAGCACTGGAGGTCAGGGTATATCATCTTCTAGTATTCATATCTCCCTGTCCATCTTCTCAATGTTGCCCTTTAATATTGTGTGTGTGTGTGTGTGTGTGTGTGTGTGTGTTTTCCCAACATCTGTCCACATCCCTAAGAAATCCTCTAGTCTTCTTCTGTCTGATGTTGATCCTGAACCAATAAGATCTGGTCTTTTCAGTTCAGACATCATCTTTGACGATGATGATGATGATGATGATGATGATGTAATCTGAAAATATAGCGAGATCTACCTTCTCCTCCAAAAGTACTGGAACGCTAATATCGATTCTGTTTGAGATGAACATGAGATGATGAACCAGGATTTCAGCACAGAAATATTGGCACGTGACTGACGTGTTTCTTGTTGCGCAGGTTACGCTGCTAGATTGATGGATTGATGGTTTGAATAATTAATAGCTTCGAATCTGTTCTTGGTTTGAGGCCTGTTTCACCTGTTGAAGTGCATTCACTAAATTCCAGGGGTTTCGTTACCACGACGTAAAGTGGGCGTGTTTCCGGAGGTCTTGGAAAAACACCCTCTTTCAAAAAAAAGAGCAAACCTACGATGGATAATGAAGGACAAAACAGTCAAACAGGCAGATTTTATATTTTATATCTATTATGATTTATTATCTTACAGTTAAACTATTCACTCATTCATCTTCTACCGCTTATCCGAACTACCTCGGGTCACGGGGAGCCTGTGCCTATCTCAGGCGTCATCGGGCATCAAGGCAGGATACACCCTGGACGGAGTGCCAACCCATCGCAGGGCACACACACACACACACACACTCTCATTCACTCACTCAATCCGAAACCGGAGTACCCGGAGGAAACCCCCGAGGCACAGGGAGAACATGCAAACTCCACACACACAAGGCGGAGGCGGGAATCGAACCCCCAACCCTGGAGGTGTGAGGCGAATGTGCTAACCACTAAGCCACCGTGACCCCTTCAGTTAAGATATTTTCGAAAACAAATAAACAACCAAATACTACGGTTAGGGTTAGGGTTAGATTATCAAATAGGCCACGCCTACCTGATGACGCAATATCTGTTACGCTGTTCTGAAATCTCTGGAAATAAGTGCGTCCCACCTGTGAAGACCAGAGAGCTTTATGTGGGAGAAAAGTAAGCCATTATGAAGCTGAGAAAAGAAGTGACATCTAAAAGCTTTAGGAATAAACAGAACATCATGGAATGTCCTTAAGGAGAAAGAAAGCACTGGTGTGCTGAGCAACCAGACCTGGTCAACAGCAGCTCATGATAGAAACCTTGTGAGATCTTTGAAGAAAAAAAAAACCCAAAACATCACCAACAAGCTTCACAGGGCTGGGTGAAGTTCTCACAGTCCATTGTTCAGAAAGCTCTCATCAGCAAGAAGGATCAAAAGAACAGAGTGAAATTTACAAAGAAATACAGAGGAAAGACCAGAGCTAACGCCACCTGAGCAGCCTGAGCATGTTCTTCTAATGAAGTGTTCCAGCAGCTCAGGTTTCCTGGTGTTTAGGTCTACACTTTTACATGGTGGAAAACAAACTCAGACATTAATAATTCACATTAAATGACGCAGTGCATCATCATCGGCTGAATCAGTAACACACACGGTGGTGGTAGCATCGAGGCTTGGGCTTGCATGGCTGCTTCTATACAGATGATGAAGCTCATGATGGTTCAGCAAAAATAATTCAGACGTCTACAGAAACGTTGTGTCTGATCATTTACAGAGAAATGTGTCTGAAATGCGTCTCTCATTTAGTTTGTCTCCATGTGTTCTACATCATATACTCATGTTTAAGGAATTGTTTCTTCCCGTCCCTGCATTTCTCTCTGATATTAAAAAATAAAGTCCCCACTGTCTGATTCTCTGTGAGAGAGAATGAGAAGAACGAGAGAATAGATGAGGACGAGAAAGAGAGAATAGAAGAGGACGAGAACGAG